>NC_056733.1:573542119-573639619 GCF_019279795.1 Protopterus annectens | reverse complement strand
AAAATCAATAAAGAGAATTCGAGTTGCAGGACTCAAGGGTCCTTCCTTCCAAGGCCTTTTATTGAATTTGAGATCTTCTTCATTGTTTTTGTGCTAAGAAATTTGATTAGATTTTTTTTCTTATTTTTACTGAAGTCAGCTAGAGTTAAATGCATGTGTGAGGTATGCTGACATATTGACCCTTTGTATTGCATGTTTGCTTTAGCTTGGGGGAGCAGTCAGGTGTCAGCTGGAGTATGCTGTACGTGTAGGTGTTATGTACGGAGGAGAAAGAGTGTGGCGATGACACCATAAAGAATGTGAAGCTAATGAAGCCATAAGGATGGCTTCTAGGGAAATAGCAGCAGCTGAAATATGCCCCACTATATTGATTTATGGTGCCACTGATGCTGTATCAGTCAGTAGCCGATTTGAGAAAAACACGTCAATCAGACTTCTCTAGCAGTGCAAAATATGAGAAGGAAAATGCACACAAGATAAATGGAGAATTGGACTGAAGTAGAAAATGCAGACTGTTTTGTACATACTAGAGGATCTCTAATGGATGACCCAGTAGCTAAATATGAACAGATCAAGAAAAAAGTGAAGTGGTAAAATGGCAATCATAGCCATTTAACTAAATTGCTTGTCTTTTCTGTGCACAAGAGAAATTGTGAATATCCTAAAGTAAGACTATCAGGACAGTGTTTTCTGATGTTACTATAAAACTGAAGGGAAGGAAGAAGATATATATTTTTATAAACTGACACAAGCAGACAAAATTGATGTGCACACTTCTTAACCATTTTTTTCTTGTCTTTTCTGTGCACCAGAGAAATTGTGAATATCCTAAAGTAAGTCATCTCAGGAAGATATTTATTTTCAGTAGCTTGATAAACATACAGTGTGCTGCCAGTACAATGGGTGGTGGTAGCACAGGTCCATTTCCAACCGAGAATAAATGTACTAACTATTGTTAAAGCTGCACTCGCATACAAAGTACAGCTGTGGCAGCAGATTAGATGTTTCGCTTGACCGAAGAGTCCACATTGGTGCTGTACAAACAAGCAGTGTCTGTGCTAACAGCAGTGAGTCCATTAGGCAGGGCAAGAGCTGTTAGTGATGAAATGTAGATCCATATATGCAGTAGCCCCTTAGTATAAAAAGAAATGCCAGTGAAAACTCTCAGTGAGCACAGTTTGCTTTGCAAGCACATTAGTAAGAGTATGACTATACAACTGTTATGCATGGACAACCTAATCCCTTCATGCATCAGTAAATGTGTACTAATCCCTGACAGTGTGGCTTCCTTCCCTTCAGTTTTATAATAACATCAGAAAACACTGTCCTGAAAGTCTAACAGCCTACACACAATCTGATCATTCCTGATCCGAACTCCCCTCTTAAGCTTCTTTGCCTGACATCATGTAATAAATACGTAGTATGTTTTTAAGATAGTGACTTTTTCCCTCCCTACTTGTAGGAGTTCATTCTTACCACCTTCCTCGTACCTGGCTGTGAATGGATATATTCATAATGCACATGGCAGTTCTTCTGCATATCTCTTTCTTTTATCACTAGACAGAAAGGGAGGCAGAAAGACATCTCAGCAAATTATACTGCCTGAATGCTTACATATATGTGCACTGGCTAACTGGGTAATTAGTCTAGTCCTAATACTTCTTTCAGCCATCACCTGAGCTAAAAGCAATGACAAAAAACAACTAGATAGCAGTTAATGGAATTATTTCAAACATATAGTCGGATATTTAATGGAAGAAACTTCTGGTAAAAAAAATACATGTGACTACATAGGTAAAGCAATGTTTTTGTGCATTTACAAAGTAGTGTTCAAGAGCTAGGATGGTCACATCATCCATGAAATATTGTTAAATGACCTATGCACTTTGTTTTCTGAACATAGCACTTATGTTTGGGGACATTTTATACCGCTCCCTTGCTCATATTCACAGATGCTCAGTGCTTCCACTGCACTGAATAGAAATCTCATTCTGCCACACGTCAACACTTTTTTCATTTACGATAAATTACTAGTATATTTCAGCATAGAATGGCAGTGGTACACAACGTTTCATTTACTGCAACAAAACCCCGTGTACTGAAGAGTCAGTAATCAAAAAGCCAGATGCTGGGGGGCTTTCAAACCCTTTGTGAATGTCATATTACTTCTTTTAATTTATGTATCTTTGTAATCTCACACATAACTTGATTATTATAATCTCTATTGTATAATTCGCTTTCACAGTTCTGCATTTTCTACCTATCACTTCTTCACCAGGACTTTACCAAGTGTCACACTAGCAGACTTATTTAGGATTGTGTTAGGTGGCACTTCAACTTTCATAGCTCACTATATCCAGTATTCATAAACGTCCTCAATTGTGCATGGTTAGTCTCTTGTCTAAACCATATAACAGAGCCATTCATAATTCTCAAACTGTTCTTTGTGTATTGGGCAAAGGATATATACAACTGTGTACCTACAAATGTCAAGTTATACTGTTGGTATGCAAATGATAGTCTACAGTGTAGTTCTCAGTTTACAAACATAGGACTCACAGAGGATCCAGTCGGGCAGATGCAGGGATTTAAAAGTGTTAGACTGTTGGAGGAGAGTATTAAAAGCCACAACTTATCACCCAAATGGAACAAGTAATATGTAGCTCAGCTGAATATAGCTGAGCAGTTATTTCATCATCACTTAGCCAGCAGCATGTGTGTAACTAGAATTTTAAGTGATGTGATGGCACATTCATTTCTGTGCACACAAGCGCATGCATCAAGTACATTATGACCACCCCCTCCACCCACTGAAATGGTTTAGCTCAAACCAATGGGAGCAGTTGGGCAACTGGATCCACCTTGTGAACATATATGGTAATGGAGTGAACTCCATAGGCACAGGCAATGAATTACAAATATTTACAAATTGCTATTGCTCCTGTCTAAGTACAGTAGCCATTTGCAATGGGCAAGAGCTGTGGCACACTGTTGTTAACCCCCGCTGCCTCTGTACAGTCTGTTGGAAATCTTCCCAACAGGGCAAACACTATTGTATGCACATTGTACCTGAAGGGTGCTGAGTATACACACTCCTTACAGAGATACTAGATCTTGCTTTCTCCATTGCTTTTGCCCACAGCTCTGATGTACTGCGTAAGTATACGCATGCGCAGTACATCAGAACTGCCGCAGAATACCACACAGCTGCAGAAGGGCAGCAAGGCGGCATTATACAATGCCATTATTTAAGAAAAGTAATTTTTTTTTTCTTAAATAATGTCATTGTATAATAGCAATAACCCACTTCTGGGTGTGGGTAATGCTGGATTTACGCACGGTTGTCTTTGTTTGGCCACTCGGGCTTTGCCCTCGTGACCAAACCACATCAACCGTGGGTAAATCCAGCATTACCCACACCCAGGCATGGGTTATTGCTATAGTACATAATTCATGGATATCTTGTGTGGGCATGTCATCTGCTTGCTTTTCATAGGAATCCTGTCACTGACATGACTACATACTATACATAGTGTGTACAACTACTATATACAACTGTTTATGAATTTAACTATTCATTATCTGTAAAAGAAACCTGTCCCTTTGCCTTCAGCTTGAAACTAAAATGTGCATGTATGCTCAATTATAACACCTGGCAAGAATGTGCAACCTTCCCAGTCATATCATAAACATACACTGAGAGTGACTCATGGAACAGTCTTTTTCACTGAAATTTCTGTAAAAAATTATTTCTTTCTTACAACAGCACTCTGGCTTGGTTTTATTGGATCAAATCTAGTTCTGGGAAGCTTAATAAATAACTTTGGCTTATAGTACAGTAAGGTGAGTTTCTTAAAATAATAGCAATAAGAAAATATATTTTCCACTGTATTCTACAAGCCCTTTATTCTAGTGTTTTTGTCAGATTTCTTTTTATATTGTTCATTGTGTAACCAAACAAAAACAAGCACCAGATCTACTGCTTAGCTGAACTATGCAAGGAAAATGTAATACTATTTAAATGAGAGAATAATATAACTGAATTAAACAATTTGCAGACTATTTAAAATAGAAATCAGTATACAGCATAAAAATCCAGGACCAGCTTAGGGTAGGTCCCTGATAATTTTCTGTAAAATTATTCAAGATGTTTTTCAGTCTGTATTTTTTTTCTTGAACTTTGGAGTCAACGTTTATGTATTTAAATACTTGCCTACAGCTGAAGAAAATCAAGTGTACTTTAAATTATTCTTCTGAGTTGTTACAAAGAGCTTTAATAAGGTAGCCTGTTATATGAGTAATAATATAGCAATAACCCACACCTGGGTGTGGGTAATGCTAAATTTACCCACGGTTGGCGTGGTTTGGTCCCGAGGGCGAAGGCCGGAGGAACCAAACAAGGCCAACCGTGGGTAAATTTAGCATTACCCACACCCAGAAGTGGTTATTGCTATTATCATGACATTATTTAAGAAAAGAAACTATTACTTTTCTTAAATAATGGCATAGTATAATGCCTGTTTACTGCCCTTCCGCAGATGTCTGGCATCCGGGCAGTTCTGATGTACTGCGCCTGCGCAGTACATCAGAGTTGTAAAGCAAAAAGCGGAGAAAGCAAGATCTCCGTTGCTTTTTAGTGTTCGCTATGTTAAATGAGTTTAACATAGTGAGACAGTTTTAAAATAAGCAACGGAGATGTCCGTTGCTTATTTTAAAACTGTCTCGCTATGTTAAACTCATTTAACATAGCGAAACACTAAAAAAAAGCAACGGAGATCTTGCTTTCTCCGTTTAACACTGTCTCGCTATGTTAAATGGGTTTAAAATGGCGAGACAGCTTTAAAATAAGCAACGGAGATCTCCGTTGCTTATTTTAAAGCTGTCTCACTATGTTAAACCCATTTAACATAGCGAGACAGTGTTTTAAAAAATCGTGTTATACTAATAGAAAAAAGTCCGGGCGACCGGACCTTTTTCCATTAGTATAACTCGATTTACAACGGGCACGCTGGCCAATCAGCGTGCACGTTTTTTGGCGGTCATGGTATAATATATTACCTTTTCTTGTAAAGGCCAACCCAGTGTTTAAAACTTGCAGCTCCCAGGATATACTGCATATCCAAAGCAATATTAGCATCACATCTATGGAATAAATGTAAAACATAAAAGTTTCTTGTTATGAGGACATTCAGCCCCTGTAAAGCTCCAAGACAGAAACTGAGTTGCCATAGGAAGCAAATCTTCTAGAATAGGAGCAAGTAAAACTGTTTAATTATAAGCCACCCTGAAAGACCAACAAAGAATAAGCACAAAGCCGATTCTACTGTATTGAATTTGGACCCACCACAGTTCTAACCCATTTCCTCTTATGTTCTAAAGTGGTTCAAAACAAAATTAACACACTCATAACAGAATACAACATTGTGATTATCACCAATAACCTAATTTAACTATGAACACACTCAATGTTGCTCCATATAAGTCACCAAGCTGAAAAAAGATGTCCCAGATTTGTACAATCTACATAATAAAAGTTTCTGCTGAGTTTCCAGCTGTGGATAACCTTTTGATACATATCCTATACTGATGGTTTCTCTAAGGGGACTTTTCACAGTATTGTGTGGTTAATATTTGCACACACATGCTAGATAGACAATACTATGTACACAGGTTCCATGCAGACAAGGATAATGCCACTTGTAATATCTGTGTTGTAGGGGATATCAGATATGCTTTAAATTCATGATTGATCACCCCAATAAGTAAACCCTAGGTTATGTAGGAAATGGCCTAATAGACAGCACCTGAAGAGACATGAAACATAATGAAGAATGTATTCAGACTATAAACCAATATCTAGTCACCCGAGAAGGGGCAGTGCAATACAATCTAGACACAGACAGATATTTGGGAGGAAAATGCAGCAGCAGGACCACAGCTGAGGCAGAAGCAGGCACAGTACATTGTAGGAACTGACAAAAAGATATCCTCTGGTCCACAGCTATGGGCCTTGACACTGATAACACAGAATAAAATGATGCATGCAGTACCACACACCCAGGCTATTCAGGAAGTGTATGGACTGACCATTCTATGCATCAGAAATCACCATAACTACAAAGGTTAGGGGACGTGCAAGGCACAGTCATCATGACTTGCACAGGTGGGAAGACTCAGTGAGAAATCACTGCAACACTCTACACTCTATAATATGAGGTAGGGACATGGAAGAGAACACAGCAGGCACACACTCTAGGAGGCTGTGGGAATCAGGGATCATATCCTCCAGTGGTGGGGTCACTGGAATCATGCTTCTATGATGTGGCTTTTGCTGGAGTTCTCAGTATTAGCTTGTGATGTGAGGGCTCTCTGTGGTCTTTGACAGAGAAGGAGCAGAACTGTGGGACTCTGTGTATGCACCCAGTTGGACTGCCCCATGTGTAGACCTGATCAATGAGTGGAGTAATCCATGATCTAAACAATGCCTGTGAATAGGGGGTGGCAAGCCATGTGCTCATAGGTGATAGGGAGGCTGCAAACCTACAAGTTTATGAATGTACAGCCTGATGAGGTATATCAGGTGTTGAACTTGATGGGCTCTGACACCCATACCTTGAAAAACACCCATGAACTGCTAGACAGGATCCCAGAGAAGTAAATATTGTGGGAAGAAATATCCAGAGAATTGTTATGGCTAGGCTTGCATAGGCCCTAGTGCCGATAGCCTAGTACCAATCTATGAACCTATGAACCTATGATAGGCTGTATGCCCATTGGTGACACTGATTCTGTCATACCAGTGGTCTTTGTAGTCTGTTATGGGATAATCTGTGCCAGACCACCTTACATCTAGACTTGCATGGATTGTATATCCAGGGGAGGAAGACCAAATGGCAACTGCAATGTGTCTCACTGAGGTACCTATGGATACATTATTTGCCAACAGTGACCTCAGCAACACTGCATTCTTCCTAATCCTTTACTCCAAGTCACTGTGCTTCATTGTACCTAAACATGTAAGTCAGTGGGTTTGTATAAAACATTGTAGCATGTGCATGTGTTTTTCCATGGACTCACTCCTTCACATACCAGGTTAGAAGCCACAGTTAATGCCATCCCCAGTTGTCATCCCCATTCCTGGCAATGCCAATGCCTCAATATATAGGCCTGGAAAATTACAGCCCTTGTGGTAAGTAATCCTTACAATTTCATACATTTGCAGTTTGTATCCCTCAGCCACAAGAAGATGGAACTGTACCATAACAATATCAGTTGCACATACATCATGACATCTGCTTTCTCTCTCTTTCTCTCTCTCTCTCTCTCTCTCTCTCTCATAAATCCACCTCAGGCTTTGCTTTTGTTGCAGGATTCTCTCCTTAACTGTGTGAAGCTCCAGGTCTATACTGATTTTAGACAAATCTCATTATGTAAATATTGTAGTGTAGTGGAGCTGACATGTTGTATCATGCCAACAGGTGGCTGTTAGTATGGTGGTTATCCTAATGAAGCCATATAGTAGCATTATGTGAGAATCATTGCTGGACTACAATGTGCTCTAGTCATACATATTGGAGCAGTTGGTGCACATCACAGTTAAAATGAAGTGTGTCTTCTGTATGTTTGTATATAGGCCACACGTTGGTGTGTAAAGCTATGGTGAGCTACTACATTGCATAACACATAACTCATGACTGTGAATCCATCCATGCAGCATTTCTTGACTGAACCATTTGACTGGCCAGGCTGCCTCATGAACTGGCCAATGCAGGGTTCCATGTTGTTGTGCATGACCGAACAGGATTTTCCTGCTTTTTTGCACAAGAACTTTAGAGAGGAACTACTGGTCTAGTGTGTTTGCTCATTCAACAATGTAGATTGCAGGTATGAGTTGGCACAGATGTTAAGCAGTGCTACAGGACCCTCAGCAACCCCCAAACTACTAAACAATGTAGGCATTGGTACAGGGACCTGAAATGGTACAACCCTGGCCTGCTTCACTAGATGGAGGCGGAGGTTGAGAATACAAAGTCAGGGTTTCAGAAGAGCAAACATCCCCTATCACTGGCCATCCAAGTGAATGATGCCTTGGTTTGTTGACCTCTGGACTAGCTTGGAAGCTAGGTATACCAGGTGTCTTTTCCTTGTGTTTCATTCCACGTTCCTTGTTTATTGCTCAGCCCTCCTTTTAACTAATTTTCCACCCTCAGTATGTATATGTCCAGCCACTGTCCTCCTTACCTTTTGTGTGTATGCTACTTCTGCTTGTTTGTGTTTATGTTTGTCTGTTTACATCTGCTGCATGCTTTCCTCTGTCTATTCCTCCCACAGACATCCTTCAGTACCTTCACTTCTTCTGTTTTACAAAAACATACAAAAAGGCTTCTACCAAAAATACCTTACCCGCACCCTTTTATACCTTGTGGTTACTCATTGTGTTTACTTCTGCTTGCTGTTCCTTCCTTTACTGTTTTCCTATCCCCCCCATACACTAAACAGAGTTGTCACTGTGCTGTGCACATCCATATCAGCATTTCTTTTGGCTGCTATGCTCAGTTGTTCCTCTTCTTTTGTGCTGCCTGGGAGTGAGAGCTGCAGTTAGATATCATTGAACTCCATGCTTGAACACATGCAGACTTGTCAAATGCTAGACTGCCTCATCTGTGACATCCATCAGGGCTACTATGCATGTTGCTCTAGCATTGATCCTGTTCTACAGTATCATACCACTGTTTATCCCACCTACGTTTGCTTATGTGATCCTTTGGTTGATATGCAAGTCATATTTCCTCCCTAATACATGTCTGATTAGCCTTGTTTCAATTCACACTGATCTGCTAGCATATTAGTGCTGCACAGGTGTGAACAGCTTCACTACAAATTTCATCCATTTTCCTTCACAGCTAACTGCAATTGTTGTGCAATGCTTCTTTCAGTTCCATGAGAAGAAGATTGTTATTAGCAGCAGACTTTAAAATAGGCAGTTTCTTTCACCCTTTTATGAAGTTCTGTGCTGTTCAGTTTTAGTTTCATCCTCTTGTGTTTAAGTTGAAGAAAGTGTTGTTTTTCTAATGCAACTTCCAAATACATCTTGGATACAGGGTATTCATAAAATCACAAGATTGTTCAATAATTCCATAAACTAAAATATTAGTTCACTTGGTCAGCAGTATCAAAGTACAACAGACAGCACATTCATAACTCTGCCCATTCCACAGCTCCCTTCAAGTGCCCAGACCATCTACAACAAAAAGGAAAAGGCTGCAGGCCTCTCCCGGGCCCCAAGAATAGTCCATGGCTGCAGGCTTCTCCTTGGCCCAATTGTCACTTATAAAAACACAGGTCTTCCCACAAGATATAATCCAAAGGTTACACTCCATAGGTAAGTTCTAACTGGGCCTCTCCCACTCTTTGTTTTCAAGTCTTCATTTTAGATGAACCTTTATATGAGGAACTAAATTCCTGAGGTTAGCCGTCTAAGATAATCCCTTCTGTATCATAGTAATTGACAGTTAATGATAGAGTTGTGGGGATAGTAACCCCTTTGACACTGCCACCTGACATAACTTGTTATATTATTCAGTTTGTCAACTTAAAATTGCAAAGGGGCATGATCTGTTATGATGCCATATCTAACAAACAGCATTTCAAGACATAGAAATATGGCACTATTTCTAAACACTATCTTTCTGAATTTTAATATCTCCTTTCTGCGCTGCAGTTGCCAGATTTCCAGCACCCCAGGTAGGGACAAAAAAAAAAAAAAAGAAGGTCTCTCACGGCAAGTGAAGCCCAAAAAAAAAAAAAAAAACAGAGTTCCACATTAAAGAACTGAGCTCACTCAGTAGCTCTGCACTAAACACGGAGCTTCTCGTGTTTAATGCATTGCAGTTCCACATTCAACACAAGTAGCTCCGTGTTTAGCGATTTTTGATTGGCCCGTATACCGGCATATGGGCCAATCACTAAACACGGAGCTTCTCGTGTTTAATGCGGAACACAAGAAGCTCCGTGTTTAGCAATTTTTGATTGGCCTGTATGCCAGGTATACGGGACAATCAAAAAAAAAAAAAAAACAAACAAAGCGGAGGCTGGCCGGGATTTAAACCAGCAGGGCGAGACTCGGGATCAGGCTGCTGATCTCGGGACAGTCCGGCCCAAATAGGGACGTCTGGCAATCCTGGCGCTGTTCAGCTTCCTGTTGATTTTAGTTCCACGATGTCTCTCATCTTGAATGTATTTGGATAGGATAGTACTTCTCCCAGCTCTCCTTCTGACTTGTTTGTATATAGGGTCAAAGGACAACTTGTCAAATAACCACTCTCAAGCTTTGCCTCCATTTCCAATGAGGGTGAGGCCAGTTAGTCCTGGTATAAATATGCGGGTACCCATCCTGTCATCCAAGTTACATCTGAAGTAATGAATCACATTTCTTGACCTGCAGATGAAATCTATTCCAGAGAAGTAGTAGATGTGTGATGAATCTATCCCTGCATAATGTTTTACAAATACAGTGGATATAAAAAGTGTACACACCCCTGTTAAAAATCCAGGTTTTTGTGATATAAAAAAATGAGAGCACAATAAATAATTTCAAAACTTTTACCACCTTTAATGTGACCTATAACCCATACAATTCAATTGAAAAACAAACACATCTGTTAGGAGAAAACAATATGAAAAATACAAAACGTACAATAAGCTGGTTGCATGTGTGTGCACACACTTAAACTAATACGTTGTTGAAGCACCTTATGATTTAATTACAGCATTCAGTCTTCTTGGGTACATACCTGCCATCAATTAAAGAGACTCTGATTAACCCCAAATAAAGTTCAGCTGTCCTAGTAGGATTTGCCTGACATTTACTTAGTTGCCTGCTACAGCAAAAGCTAAAGTTCACAGAGAGCTTACAAAGCATCAAACAGATCTCATTGTTGAAAGGTATCAGTCAGGAGAAGGGTACAAAAAAATATCCACAGCATTGGATATACCATGGAACACAGTGAAGACAGTCATCAAAAAGTAAAAAAGAAAATATGGGACAACAGTGGCGTTGCAAAGATGCCCCTCCAAAACTGATGAAAAGACAAGACAAAAACTGGTCAGAGAGGCTGCCAAGAGACCTACAGCAGCACTGAAGGAGCTGCAGGAATTTCTGGCAAGACTGTGGGGTAGGGTTGCGAGACGGAAGCCTTTTCTTACACAGAAAAACATCCAGAGTTGGCTAAAATTTGCAAAACAATACATTGTCTCCCAAAAGCATGTGGGAAAATGTGGTATGATCTGATGAGACCAAGGTTGAACCTTTTGGCCACAATTCCAAAAGGTAAATTTGGCGCAAAAGCAACACGTCGCATCACCAAAAGAACACCATCCCCACGGTGAAGCATTGTAGTGGCAGTATCATGCTTTGGGGTTGCTTTTCTTCAGCTGGAACTGGGGCTTTAGTTAAGGTGGAGGGAATTATGAACAGTTCCAAATACCAGTCACCTTTGACCCAAAACCTTCAGGCATCTGCTAGAAAGCTGAAGATGAAGAGGAATTTCACCTTTCAACATGACAATGGCCCCAAGCATACATCCAAATCAACAAAAGAATGGCTTCACCAGAAAAAAAATTAATGTTTTGGAATGGCCCAGCAAGAGCCCACACTTAAATTCAATAGAAAATCTGTGGGGTGACCTGAAGAGAGCTGGGCACAAGAGATGCCCTCACAATCTGACAGATTTGGAGTACTTTTGCAAGGAAGAGTGGGCAAATATTGTCAAGTTAAATGTGCCATGCTGATAGACTCCTACTCAAGAAGACTGAATGCTGTAATTAAATCAAGAAGTGCTTCAACAAAGTATTAGTTTAAGGGTGTGCACACTTATGCAACCAGCTTATTGTATGTTTTTTTTTATTTTTTTATATTTTTTCCCCTAACAGATTTGTTTATTTTTCAATTGAATTGTACAGATTATAGGTCACATTAAAGGTGGGAAAAGTTTTGAAATTATTTATTGTGGTCTCATTTTTTATATCACAAAAACCTGGCATTTTAACAGGGGTGTGTAAACTTTTTATATACACTGTATGCTGACATAAGTTAAGATGTTGCATTTTAGAGCAAGCTGCACAGTTTGAATTACTGAGAAAATGAGGTCTATGATAACAGGTATAGTAAGAAAGGTATAAATCACTCCTCAGGAGGTTGTAAGACACAGAATACAGGGACAATTCTTCCAGCCTTTTCTGATGACTAAGGATTTTTTAGACCAAAAATGTTTTTGTTTGGAACACCTAGAGATTTTCATGTATTCTTACGTTTTTAATGAGGTACATGCCAAATGGAGCATGAGGGGTTTGGCCAGAGCTGAATATAGAGTAATGATCATTTCCTTGGATTTGATTGAGAAACCTTTAACAATTACAATATATAGAACGATTTCTTGACTACAGTAAACACATGAAGACCAAAATATCTACCCATTTGCCAAGATTTCTAACTACTGTTTTGTTTGACAATAAGGTGTTTTCAGTGCTGTAAGCTGCATTAATTTGTAATGTTCTGAAGGAAACATTACATTTCTTGACATTCAATTTAAGCCTCTTTTTCTATACATCAGTTGCTTACAGGTGTAAGCTATTTCTGAAAGGTGCAAACATCTTCAGAGATTTTGACAATTAATTGTTAACAAATGTTGTCAACCAGAGGATCTGATTCTCAGTTTTGAGGTAAGAAAAATAAATGCCAAACAGGAACGGTCAAAGCATAGATCCCTGCAGAACTCCATTGGTCATCTTCACCCTTTTAGTTTCACAGGCTACACAGGCAATGTTTGTTCTGTCATTCAGCCAATTAGCTATCCATCTTACCACATAAGGACTCATCTGTTTAATGTCAATACTTTCTTTGCAATTTTACCATGTATTATGGTATAAAATACCATTACCAGATTAAGATAAGTAGTATAAACAAAGTGACCACTATCAACCACTGGAGTGACCTTCTTAAAGAAGACAACTGGATTTAATAGGCATGATTTACCCTTGAAGCCAAATTGTTGAAGTTGAACCTAATTATATTGTTAATATCATAATTAATGAGACTGGTAATAATATGCTCCATGGTTTTACAGCTCAGACTCATAAGGCTGGTAGGTCTATAATTTCCAGGATCCATGGTGGTCCATCCTTGTAGAGTAAAATTAGGAGTTAACTTACACAGATTCAGAACAAAGGATCCTTTTCAGTCCATTAAATGTTCCATCTGCCTTAAGAGGCCATTCCACCTTGACAGTTGCTTTTCACCTTGTGAATCCTACAAAGGCCAGGCAGTAGTCACAAAATTAGGTACAGGCTTCTTCTAGTACCCAGTTAGTTCAGGAAAGCCTTCACCTGTCATTTGTCAATTCAAAGAAAGTATTGTAACATTTTATAACAATCAATATATACATATGCAAGAAAAATAGAATATAAATAATATGACAGATTTCATACAATATCTCCCCACAAGTAAAATGAAACTATATACAAAATGCTTGATATACTTGCTTAAGTTATAAATTATTACTTTATTAAGACTGGACTTCATGCCTAAAAGTAAAAGAAGATAATATAATTAAGGACAAAAGAAAACATATCTGTTTACAAAACGCATTTAATAAGTAATAATAAATCATTATTTTGGATAGTATTTTTAAAAGTGTTTACCATTTACACATGTGAGTTTCCTGGTCATTTAATTGTTGATATTTAGGCAATGATTTAAATGCGATAAGATATTTAAGTGACATATTAATAAAGTTTCCCCAATTCAATGTTTTAAGACTGAGCTAGTTTTGTGAAAGGCAAAAACATGTAATTAGGACAAAATGTTTGTGAGTAATTGAGGGTAGTGAGACAAGTACAATCCCAAAATGATTTAGATGTTATCCTTTAAACACTCAAATAAACTTGTTGTAAAATGTTTCAATATATTTATTTACTTAAAAACACTATTATAAACACAATTATAAAAACATATGTAAGCAGTTTTATGCATCCAGTAGTGAACTTTCTCAAACAGTTTTGTTTTAAGAACTCAGACATTTAAATACCCTAGTGTTACATATTGATTGGTTTACACAGGCCCCCCTCCCATTACTTCCATTCAGGAAAGCACAGATGTTACCATCATTAATCATAAATTTCTCAAGAAGATGAATATTTTAGCCCCTCAAATAATTGCACCATTAAAGACAAACCTTGAAAACAAAACCTAAAGAACTTAAAAAAATGAGAGAAGTCCCTAGGCATTTACTCATTAAAGAATATATATATATATATATATATATATATATATATATATATATATATATATATATTACTATATCAATAAAAATGCAACATAACAGCTGACTGTTTTGAGTAAATAAACATACTGAAACATTTTATGACAACTTTATTTGAGTGTTTAAAAGATAACATCTAAATCATTTTGGGACTGTACTCACCTCATAACCATGGGTCTTTCTTTGGTTTGTTGGAGTTTCCAGTGCATTATTAGTTTGTTTAGTAATGGAAGGGATATATGTAAAATTGTTAGCTTCCAAGTGAAATAATCAATTTCATAAATATTAAATTTAATGCTAGTTATAAGGGTAGTCTATAAATGTTGGGAATGGCTGCATAACCAGAATTTATGAAGAATGTCAGTCTTGCAATCCCACAGTCAGAAGATAAGAATTAGGAATAAAGTATCTTTTTTACAAGGTGTTAAATATGCATTATTTATTACTATGAATTGATGAAAGGAATATTTTAAGAGGAATAAGTTTTAAAGTATGTCCAATGGAATATTTAAATATGTTGTTCCAATCTGCAGTATCATCATTACAGCACCGTATAGAGGAATAAGACAGTTAATATAAAATTTCATATGTAGCGCTAACTTAAAGGATTTGGATAGTGCTTACCTTGAGTAAATGTGATTAAAATGTATAAGAATTAATTAACTTGATTAAGAATAGGTAAATAACATTTCAGGAAATTAATATTTTGCCTTTCAGTTTCAGCTGTCCAGAAGGGGTCATGATTAAAGTATTTTTTTTTAGAATGGGAAATGGATTAAAGTTCATCATTTGGTAATTCATTAAAATAGTGGGATTTAAGATTATAGGCTGAAGAAATTCATAACGGACTGAAACGTTTAACCAGGTTATTAGATTTTTGAAACATGGAATTAGTGTTTTGGCTTAGTTTTAGCTTTAGTAACATTTAAAAAGGCATTTTTATATGTATTTATACTTAGATATTTATGTTGCATTGGTATGGTTTAAACTAATAGCCATCCAAAAATCTTACAGTATTGTTAAGTAAACATCATTAAGTAAGGAACATAGTTGAAAGTACAGAAATTCCAGGGTACCCATTTGGTTGGGGCATGTCATCTTATAGTATTTATGTCTAATTGATTAGAGGTTCTATAAACATTTTGATAAGGAAGATTCAGTTTTAGTAATAAGTTTGAATAATATGACTTGAGTTGAAGATCTGAAATAAAACAGTAGCCTAGCAAAGCTATTCATCTTAATATTAGTAGCTTTAGTGAGAAATGAAAATGTCATATAAGTCCATTTTAATTTGTCAGATTGAATTTCAGACCAACATTTATTTAAGTTGCAGTTTAAATTATTAGAGTGTTTGCCATTAAAAGATTCCATCAGGTTTATCTAGGTCAGTAGGGCTATGATTATAATTTAATGGAAAAATAATTAATTTTTTTGGGTTCATTTTATAATTTGTATTTTCTGAGTAAGATTTAATTATAGTTAAAATGTTATGTGGCATAAGCATAAGATAACTAACAATCACAAAGTGCAGCTAATAAACATTTATGGTGACAAAAAGAGGAGCCCCTTAAATGAGAATCTCCTTGCATGTGTACGGATTCAGTAAATTCTGGAAAAAACATTGCATGATATGTATGTAATGCCAGATTTAATCAATTACATAGTATTAGGAAAAGTCTCTCCCTATTTTAAAGCACTGTGAAAAATGTGGAAAGATTTATAAATAAAATGCTTTAGTAGTTTATCCATCATGGTTATGTCCGTTGTGACTAACAGTTCTTTCTGAAATTTATCGTAGTCAATGATGTCAGTTTTATCCATGTCCATGATTCATAGGTTCATAGGTAGGTACTAGGCTATCAGCCCAAGGGCCTAAGTAAGCCTAGCCAACAAGGTTCCCTGGCTTACACCACCCAAGAAAGTTAATTTCCTGTGCCCCTGTCGAGCAGAGCCACAGAAGTGATCCCCGGGCTATATTTCTTATTTCCCATCCACTCATCAAGATTCTTCTTGAGGAGTGCTAATGAGGAAGGAGTGCTAATGAGGAACTTTGCTTAACATAGATGGATAGCTTGGTCTAGAGTATAGGAAGCCTCTGAGACAGGAATCTATCCCTCCAGCATGTCCTGTTTATTGTGGTGACAAGGTTTAGGTCCCTAGAGCATGTAGCTTGGAGGGATTGGGAGTTCTTTAGGTGTAGCATGTCCAACAGATCTGGGTTTAACATAGCTTTATATGTTAGGCAGATATCTCCTCGCAGTAGGCAATATGCTACAGAGTAAAGCTGGAGTTTTTTGAGACAGTCACAGTCAGTGTAAGGCATCTGTTTGAGGCCAGTAATCCTCTTTGTGAGGTACTTCTGTGGCCTTTCCAGCTACTGTAGATGTCTTGTGAGGTACATTCCAAAAGGGGCATTGTACTCTATAATGGGTCTAATGAGCGATGAGTAGAGGGGAACAATGACCTCTTTGCCCTGGTTGAGAACCCTTTTGTGATGAGGTGTGCCACACAGAAGGATTTCCTGACTACTGTGGCGATGTGATTATCAAAGGAGAGACTACTGTCTACCTGGGTCCCAAGGTCTTTTATCACACATTTGTTGTTAAGTAGACTGCCGTTTATCTGGTAGTTCATGGGTACAGTTTTTACCAAAAGGAATGACAATGCACTTTTGGCATTAAGCTTGAGGCCATGCCTCTAACACCAGGCATCTGTCTCAGTGAGGCCCTTCTGTAGTGTCCACATCATTTGGGGACTCAACTATGGCCCCTAGTTTGCAGGCATCTGCGAACTTTGTTAGTCAGAGGCCTTCTGTATTAGCCTGTACTTCAGAGATTTAGATACCAAACAGGAGAGGTCCCAGGACTAAACCCTGTGGTACTCCACTTGTCACTGAGGGGCTAATTACTGTTGTAATGTCCTTAAAGCCTCCTCAAGGGGTTTCAGTTCCTGTTCCTCATTGGTCCTCTACTCCCCTTAAAAGGCCTACAAAACAAGATTCTTCTGTGGATGAGTCACAGTCTGATGACAAATCCCTGACTTATATTACACAAAGTCCTTTTTCTTTGGACTATGGATCACAAGAGGAAGACCATATTAGTCCTGATGTTCCTTTTGGGAACATTTTCTTTGGGGACACACTCTCTAGGCTGAAGATTTTTTTAAGTGGGATTGTGCTCAGGTCTCTGATATCAATAGGAGGTACTATGAGTTGCTGCAGCTGAGATCTCCTAAGCTTGTGCTATTCATCCTGGCTTGGCTGTTTCACTAGATGATTTTCCAATGCCTCTCATGCACCTGATTCTCTGCCCCCTGCTCCAAAGAAGCCTGATAGGTTTTATTGGATGTCTGAGGATTGTTATTTTTTTATATACATTTCCTGCTGCTGACTCCTCCGTAGTGTCTGCAGCCTCTGATAAGCCATCTCAGTTGCTTCTTATGCTCAAGTTATTACCTTCTGACAAGGACAGCAGAGTTATGGAAAGGCTGAGTAAGAAGGTTTACACTTCCGCTACCTTAGCTTTTAGGGCTATTAATTATCAGACCCATATGTCTAGGTATGTGCTGGCTCTTCTTTCTCAGGCCTGTCAACTTCTTTCTGATTTTTCAGACCCTGAGGGTAAAAATTCTGTTTTTTCCTTGCTAAGCACTTCCTTTCAAGTCATTTGGCATATTAAATGTAGTTATGATGTGGCAGATGCCTCTTCCAGGGCTGTTGTTTTTGGTTCAGTGATGAGAAGGTATTCTTGACTTAGGCTTCAACATCTACCTGATGATATTAAAGCAAAGTCAATGGATGCTCCTCTAGATTCTAAGCTTTTGTTTGGGGAAGCTGATGCTGGTTTGTTTAAGTCCCTTTAGGGTTGGGGTAAGGCCTCACAAGAGCTTAAACATGTGTTTGTTTCTCCTGTGCATACATTTCAGAGAAACTACCTCACTAAGCCTGCCTTTGTTCGAAGGCAACCCTGCCCTTCTACTAAAGGTAAGAAGAGTGGCAAACGGGCTCCTCCTGCTAAGGCTCCTTAGTTTTCAGGGACTCTGAAGCATTCCTTTCCAGACAGACCAGGTGCTATATGACCATTCCTAGCCCCATTCCTCTTTCTCTTCACTTTTCTCTTTCTCTTCTTCTTTGGCTTCAGATCACTCAGGATTCTTGGATATTTCATGGTGTGGAAATCCCATCCTACTTTTATGGGCATTCCTCAGCCTCCTCGGTAACACCTTCCCTTTTTTTCCCAGATGTCCTTCAAAATGTCTTCACTCAGGGTACTATTCAAGAGGTGCCTGTGTTCCATAGGAGGAAAGGGCTCTACTCCAGGCTGTTTCTAGTGCCCAGGAAAGAGGACACTTGGAAACCTATTCTAGACCTCTCTCATCTAAACACTTTTCTAAAAGTGCCTTCCTTTCAGATGTTGTCCATTCTGATTCTATTTCCTCTCTTGCTCACTCTGGCCAATATGGCATCTTTGGATGTCAAGGATGCTTATCTCTTATTCAGATACATCCTCTTTTCAGGAAGTTTTTGCATTTCACTGTTGCTTCCTGGCATTTTCAGTTCTCTGCTTTGCCCTTTGGCCTTTCTACTGCCTCAAGGGTGTTCACCAAATGTCTTGCTTCTCTTGATGCTCCCTCAAACTTCACTTGAGTAAGTTTCAGTGGTTTCTGACATCAGTATGGCTTCATCATGCTCATCCTCTAGACTTTGTAGTTCCTCTTCTTCCTTGTCTCAGACAGGAACTTCACTGGTGGATTCAGCAGTTGTCTCTGAATCCAGGGATCCCTTTTCATCCCCCTCTTCCCTCTCAGAAATTGTTCACAGATGCTTCAGACATGGGATGGGGACAACATTTGGCTCCCTAAAAGTTCAGGGGGTGTGGTCACCTCATCAGCAGATGGAGCACATCAATGTCAAAGAGATGAGAGATCGTCTGCTGGCTCTTCAGGCCTTTCATCCTCTTTTCTCTCCAGGGCCTCTCAAAGTGTTCACAGACAATACCACAGTGATCTGGTTAATCAACAAACAGAGAGGAATGAGATTTTATCTTCTTTGTCAGTTGGCACTTCTGGTATGGGATCTTGCTGTCAAGTATCATGTGACTCTTCAGGCAGTTTATATGCCTTCCAGATAGAACATTGTGGCAAGCAGTCTGAGCTGGTCCTTAACTCAGTCCCAGGAATGGAAGCTTCACAGGGCTGTGTTTCTGGACATTATCCACCAGTGGGATACTCTTCAAGTGGATCTTTTTGCCTCCCCTCTGAACAGACAACTTCCTCTGTTTTGTGCCAGAGTCCCAAGTCCTCTGTTGTGGATGGTAGATGCCCTCTCATTTTCTTGGAAGGGGATATTTCTTTATGCATTCCCTCCCCTTCCTCTCATTCCAAAAGTCCTGTTCAAAATTCAACATCTTTTTGGTGACTCCCATTTGGCTGCAACATCCCTGGTTCCCTCTTCTTCTGCAGTTAGCCAGGGACAATCATCACAAGTTACCTCACAGGGTGTATCTACTCTAACAATACAAAGGATCTCTCATCCATCCTCACCTGTCCACGCTTCAATGGATACTGTGGGTGATAGGATTTTCATTCCCCATAAACACCTTTTTCTGAAGATGTGCTGCAAGTCCTGCAGGTGGCCAGCAATCCTACTACTAGGAAATCCTACTTACACAAATGGAAGAGGTTTTCTATTTGGTGTTTCTCTCATAACCTGGGCACTGTGGATGTCCCCTTAGTTCTCTCTTATTTGTGTGAGTTGCTCAATGCTGGTTTGGCCTATTCTTCTATTAAGGCCCATCTATCAGCTATTTCTGCTTGTCTGCCTTTTTTCTCCTCCTTTAGCTTCCAGATTTGAGGTGAAACAATTTCTTAAAGGTGACCTTAATATTAGGCCTTCCAAGAACTCTGTTCCTCCTCTTAATTTTCTTTTGGAGAAGTTGACTCAAGCTCCTTTTGAGCCTGCTGCTTCAGCTTCCTTGCAACATTTTTCCTGGAATACTGTTCTTTTATTAAGTCTTACTTCTGCCAGATGGGTGTTTTGAGTCAGACCTTTATGGCTTGTCCTCCTTTTTTGATCTTTCATGAGAACGGAGTGTCCTTGTGCACTAACCCTTCTTTCATGCCTAACATGGTTAATGAGCTATCACTGAATCAGTCTATTAATCTGCCTATTTTCCCCCCTCTCTGCAAACTGACAGTGAGAGGGTGCTGCATACTTTGGACATGCATAGGCAACTTGGGGTTTATTTGGATAAGACTAAGGCTATTAGAAAATCTGATCAGTTATTTTTTCTTTTCATCCTAGATCTTTGGGACTTGCTGCTTCCAAGCAAACTATTTCTTCTTGGATTTCTAAGGCTATTTCTTTTTTGTTACACTTTTCATGGCAAGAGCCATCCCTCTTCAGTCAAGGCTCATTCTACTAGAGCTGTGGCTTCTGGTGCTTTTATCAAGGGCATATATACTAATTTTGTTCTTTTAGCAGCTACCTGGACTTCTGCACATACCTTTAACAAACACTGCAAGCTGGATGGTATATCTAGAGCCAGGGCTGGTTTTGCTAATGTCATTCTTCATGGCATTTTAGGGAAATGTTCTGCTCCTAACCCCGCTCTAGTTTCCTCTTTAGCTTTGGATCTCTCCCATATGTTAAGAATACTACAGCAGTGAATGTAAGGACATAGTACAGTTGTGTAGAATCTTACCATAACAGTAGATGTCCTTGTCTTCACTGCTGCAATATTCACTCCCTTCTTTCTTTCTGCTGGTCCTTTGACTTCTTGGATGTACAAATTACCTCTTGGATTCCTTGGACTGGTGTTCCTACCGGGGCAATCAATTCTGAATATGGTAGGCCTAAACATCACCTTTATTGCCTATGCTACTAAAAGAGTGTTTGGGCGATGTTCAGCATATCTTAAAAAGCAACAGGAGTCTTTGGTAGACTGGCTGGATGTCAGGATTCCGCAGCAGGGAATCCCATATGTTAAGAATACTGCAGCAGTTTAGGCAAGGACATCTACCATTTTGGTATGGTTCTACACAACTGTACTTTCTTCTTATTCTCTCAAAATGGCTTAATGCATTGCAAAAGCCTTAACTTGGAAGGTTTCTGAACAGTGCTATGCCTTTTGAATTCATAGACCACTCTACTAACTAGTTTTGTCCCTTGTGGGGCTCTCAGCATAGACAGTGGTCTCAAAGGTGATGCCATATGCTAATACAGTAATTCAAGGGAGTGGCTACTATTAATTAACTTTGTGCTCTTCCCAGAATGTTTATGGTTCCCAATTTACTTGCATGATTCAAAGAATCAGTAATTGTCATAGCTCAGTAAAATTTTATTCTAGAAGAAAAAAAAGTGACCACTACCAAAACACAGCAGTCACTGATTCACTGCCATGGGAGTATTTGCAGTACAGTTAAGTTGTGGGGATGGAGGTGTGAATTATTGTGTGTGTGTTCATCTAAGCATATGCCTGTAGGAGTGTGAATGTCTGTGTGTGTTTGAGTGTGTCTGTCTGAGTTGTTATTCTAGAGAGATTACATTGGAATAACAAATGCAGTAATAATAAAACACAAATTCCTGTAGTGCACCACAACCAACCCGGGTACTGGAGTCCACTACCTAGGTTGGTTGTGGTGCACTACAGGAATTTGTGTTTTATTAGGATTCTGGTTTAAAAGCCCATGCTTGCACTTTCCCTGCCTTTCCTGTAACTAGTCTAGTCCAGCTACAGATTTGCTGTATCCAGGACTGTATGTAAGCTTCTGAGCTCCCCAAGCCTTTCTGTGTTGGAGGGAAGCCTTCTAGCTTATCAGTGGGAGTGGTAAGCACTAGGTAGCCTATCCACCAAAAGACGAATGGTTTCTGGCCCAGAAATTGTAGTTTACTGGCCGTTTGGGCAGTTTTTCCATCTCTTTCAACTTTCTGGTTTAAAAGGCCATGTTTGCACTTATTTCCCACCTTTCCTGTAACTAGTCTAGTCCAGATAGAGATTTGCTGTATCCAGGACTGTCTGTAAGCTTCTGAGTGGTGCCAAAGTCTGCTCTTCAATTTTTCCATTAGATCTGCTAGTTCTCTCCTCTCCTGCACGTTTACTAGCTTATTAGTCTAGCCCTTTGCCAGACATCTTGTACCAATTATTGTAGCACACAAAAGTGCTACCAGCGCTAAACGTTCTACAAGGAAACAGCTCCAGTACTTATTATTAATGCCCACTCCTCCAGCTATGTCTAAAGGTCAGTTCCCTGTACTTTCTCCTATTAACCTGGTGAATTTGGGCATCCTGAGGCAATGTAGCAACTGCCTCATGTACACTGACAACCCTCTCCTCTTACCTCCCAACACTCAGACTTAAGAGAGATGCACTTATATATCCAAATTGGAAGCCATGGACTCTCCAACCAATACCAGAATAGCTGGTCAAGAGGAGAAGGTCAATGCTTGCACCACACCACATGGAACACATAGCCCTCCAGAACACACACCAACACTGCCTTCACATCCAATCACAAACCACACACCCACTTTCATGGAGGCTCTCAATAAAAATCTACCCAAACAGCAGAGACCTCCAAAGCAGAAACACACCTGACCACCACAACACAACACTAATCATGAGACACATAACTCTCCTAAACAGTGTGCCACTCAACCAAAGCCCCTAAGGCAAAACAGCATGCCCAACACACTAGTCATAGGTGACTCGGTCCCTCAACAACAGGTACAAATATGACTCTGTCACTGTACATGTGGGTGTGAATGACCTGAGATGTACCTACCTGGACTACATGAAAAGAGACATGGAGGTTCTCTCAGATTATGTAGCCCAAGCAGGTATGATCCTAGCCATGAGCAGCTTCCTACCATCACCCAGAATGATACCACAGTACAAGCAGAAAATGATTGATTTCAACCATTGGCTAAGTTTCTGGTGTCATTCTAAGGGGCTCCAGTATCTGCCTTCCTGGGATGACGTGGTTTATAGACCTCAATGCTTTGCCAGAGATGGCCTGCATCTGTCACCCCTGGGCTTCCATATACTGGCCAAGGCACTTGCCACCCCCTATAGTGCCTTTTATAGGTGGTGTTCCAAAGACTAAATTACCATCATAACAGCTAGCAACAAATCCAATCTGAGGGTCATGCTGCTCAACACTAGAAGTCTAACTCTCAAAATGCACTTGCTCATAGCACTCCTTAAAATTGAGAACATCAACATTTGTGCTGCAACAGAGACCAGGTTTAAAGCACCAGAAAGCATCCCTGCACTACCAGGCTATAACTCATTCCACACCTTTCGGCCCCAGAACTTGGACCGAAGCTCCAAAGACAGTGGTGTTTCAATATTCATAAAGGATGCGCACATCTCCATACTGGTAGCCCAACCTAATGCATCAGAGATACTTCAGGTGCAGCTAACATTGGGTAAGACAGCAATTCAGGCCATATCCTGCTATAGGTCCCCAACCATGTCTCAAGACTCACACTCCACATTCCTAAGCACCCTGGAGAATATTAGGGTCCAACCTAACACTCTCATACTGGGCCACTTTAACTACCCCTCCATTAACTGGGGAAACTACTCATCCCCCGCAAAAGTAACCACCATTAAAAACTTCTCCTAAGCTAACATTGGGCTCCTAAAAACAGAGGTGGCTAACTTCATGGCACCCGTGGAAATGGAGAATAATTGCATGACCACTGAATCATACACCAATGCACTGTACGAACACTTACACAAATGTATGGATCTCATCATACCCAATAGAACCAAGACCTGGTGGTCCCCTGCTATAAACAAACTCTACAACAGAAGGAGGAAACTAATGCAGAATAAGGTGAAGTCCCAAGACAGGAAAAACTCCCTTATCAGCCTCAACAAAAAGTTGAGATCCCTCATCAAACCCTCTAAAGATAGCTATAAAAACAGAATTGCAGCAGATAGTAAAGACAACCACAAGGCCTTCTACAGTTATGTAAAGAATCTCCATGACAATACCCACATATTGCTCTGAGCTACTGCACAATGGTACCTCCTATATCGAGCCAACAGATATTGCCAATATACTGGCCAACAGATTCAGTGCCAACTTTACCCCCCCCCCAAAGGACCAATCATAATACCAGCAGATTGCCAGGCACCCAGTATTACTGCTGCGCAGGTTAAAACAGCACTGTCCAAGGCCAAGAATACAGCTTGTATGGGACCTGACAATATCCCTGGCTGTGTTCTACATGAACTACAGAGTGAAATTGCACCTCACCTGTGTGCCCTGTTCAATCACAGCCTCACCTCATGCTTTGTCCCCACCAAATGGTGCACTGCTACAGTCATCCCTCTCCACAAAGGAGTGGCAATTACAGATCCTGGGAACTATTGCCCCATTAGCCTGACAAGTCTGATATGCAAAGCTATAGAATGCATCATCATGGATCTAATAAACAAGGATATAGGGAATCTCCAAACTTTGGAGCCCACACAGTTTGGTTTTGTGAAGGGTAGATCATGCCTGCTCAATCTGGTTGACTTCTTTGAGTCAGTCACCAGAGCTGCGGATGAAGGCAAGGTGGTTCATACAGCCTACCTTGATCTGGCCAATACCTTTAGCATCATTCTCCACTCAGGAATCATACAAAAACTCACTAAGCTAGACATCAACCCCTATATCACTAGGTGGGTTGCAAACTGCCTCCCAGATAAAACCCACAGTGTGAAAGTACCTGACTCCAAGTCAGACTGCCGACCAGTCTTGAGTAGAGCCCCACATGGTTCGGTCCTGGGTCCTCTCCTGTTTGGTATCTACTACTCTGAAGTCTAGGCCAGCACAAAGGGACTCTGGTAGAAAAGGTTTGCAGATGATTGCAAGTTGGGAGCTATTATTAACTCCCCAAGTGATATTGACATTCTACAGAAAGGCCTCACTGAGACCATTGACTGGTGTCAGAACCATGGCCTTAAGCTCAATGCCAAAAAATGTGTTGTCATCTCCTTTGTGAAAAACCTGGTTCCCATGAATTACCACATCAATGGTAGTCCACTGAATACAGTAGGCGTTACAAGAGATCTGGGAACACAGGTTGACACTAACATGATATATCGGCCTATGATCTAGGGAGAGTATTAGTGAGGCCAGGTCTGACAGCACTTCTGTTCCATTCATAGATAGTTTTTTTCACTGTTGTAGTTCTCTCCAAGTCTCGGAATCACATTTTCTAGCCATCAAGCTAACTGACTACTTTGCAGTGGGCAAATAGTGGGAGCAATAAGAATTTTAATGAATTCTTGGGTTCATTCTTTATTTACTACTGGTTCTGTAAACTTCTCATGTGCACCTTTATTAAAAAAGGTGACAGGAAATGGAGCAGAGACTGAGGCTGGGAGAAAGCAGAACATTTTATTAATACATAGCAACAATATTCATCTTTCTTACATAGAACAAAATGTTATAAAACAAGTGCAGAAGAGCTTCGAGATTGACTATGAATATGGAAGATTTAAGCAGAAAACTACAAAAATGAAATTACAGAATTTAGAAAGAGGATACAATGAAAAGATAATTGCTAGTGTTTCAGGAGAATGTATTCAGTAAACAGGGAATAGGTATGCTCTTAATTCTAGAAAAGCAAGTTGAAAACATTTGCCAGATTGTATGATTTACTGCAGGGATGCTGAGGCCATTAACATAGTTATAAAAAATAATGGAACCTAGAAGTAAAAAACTTGGTTGTGTACAAAAGGAAAAAAGCCATATTAAAGATTTAATTTCTTTCAACTAAATGGGGCCTGAGGAAACTTATTTTGGTGAAAAATGTGACACGTTTGTACTAATTACTTTTGTTGTCGGCATATTAATGTCCTTAATCATGTTTATCCTATAGCAGGTAAAATGTTATGTGTCAGCATTTTGAGTAGACTATAGTACAGCACATATGTCCTATAAACACACAATATGTTATATAAAAAAGAAATCAACAGACATTTAAAGAAAGGATATGGAAACATAATGTACGTCATAATGCACAATAAAAATGAAAATAAAAATGCATTTTAAGCAATCTGCAGTCTGAAATGGCTTTACAGATCTCAAATGTATACTTTTAGAAATTGTATATAATACTGCCAAGATGTGGTACTCTGCACAGTTTGTCAGGGTATTGTTAGTATGAGGGGAAGAGACTTTTAAGTACATATAGTCAACCAGGACTGAATGAAACAATCTCTTTAAAAAGTGTATTAGGAAGAGAATTAAAGTACGACATCTGAACAGTATTTAAAATAGTGACTATGTATGCTAATGCAAGTGTTAAAAGATAATAGAGTTCTAACATCTAAACAGCTGTTTTTAAATGTTCTTCATATAGTTTGCATGAACAGCGTTGTATAGCTCTTGGCTAGTAATTGTATCTTTAACTTAATTGTTAGTTTTAATTATAGCATGCATTTCATTTGACATCTAATCAAGGCTTGTGTATATAAAGTCACTAATAAAGGCATTTCAATTGTCTGAAAACGTATACTATAAAAAAGAGCTTATTATTATATGTGTAAATAAAAAAGTTGAGTTTTATACATACAGACTGTATTTTATCTCAGAGATTGTACTAGAACCCGACAGCCCTTTTTAGGATTCTTGGTAGGAGGCCATCTTGTTCCTTTCTGTTATCCTTCTTCTTATAGTCTGGCCTCCTTTTTTTTTCAGGATGTCATATGTCCATTTTCTTCCTATCCATTTCCAAAATTTTCAGACTAGTAAGCTTGCATTGATGAGAAATATTAATCTTAAATTTTTGACTGCTCCTTGGTTAATCCTTTCATGAACTAGTATATTAATTTCCCTACCCAATATTTTGTTTTACCTTACATACCTGAAGAAGACCAAGTTTCTATTTTTAATTTGTACTATTAACTTTTTCTACTTTTCTTCTTTTGCCTTTTTGATACACATGGCTACGATGTTTCTAACTTCTCCAGGATTCACGTTGATCGAACGACGACTCTTAAATCGAGTGCCAATTGATAAAAAAGGATGAAACAACTTTCAGCGAACCTCAGAGGAAAGTTGTTTTTGAAGGAGGCAAGCCCTGCACAAGAGGGCCACCCCTATTCCCAAAACTTAGATATACCTAAGACAAGGTCACACAACAATGGAGAAAAAAGAAAATTTTACTGTCCATGAAAGTTGTTTCACACAAATTTCTTTACTTGATTAACACTCCCACAAGCAATGTGTCAATCAATTGACATGTTCCCTCTTTACATAGCCCTCTCAGTTCTATTCACCTTATCTCTCCAATGTCTGCACTATTTTGTCCTTCTTCCTCTTATAACTGTCTTTGTATCACTGTTGAACTAAGTTAGTTTCCTTTTTCTTCTGCCATGGCAACTTTTCCAGTTTTTCCACATTCTGACAGACTGCCACCCCTTATGGTTTCCCCATATCTCTTCTACGCATTTGCTCTCCTGCAACCTTCTCAAACCCTTATTTATGTACCCCTCAGCAGAGTAAACTCACATATAATCTCTAAGTTAAGTCTTGGTTGTCTTTTGCCAAGACTAATATGATAT
Source organism: Protopterus annectens (assembly GCF_019279795.1). Lineage (NCBI taxonomy): Eukaryota > Metazoa > Chordata > Ceratodontiformes > Protopteridae > Protopterus > Protopterus annectens. Next base: position 573,611,733 of record NC_056733.1, on the reverse strand, counting down.
ATTAGTGTTTTACCTGAAAGATAAAGGCTTATTCCTAAATGGCTTTATTTTTATTTTTATAGGCTTGCAGACTTAGTTGTCAAAGTCACAAACTAATAGTGTTCAAGAAGCTTGATTACAGTAACCTTATGCTTGTATTTTCTTATTTCCATATAGGATCATCGGAAGTTACTAAGTTATTTGCCCTGAGGCCCTGATAAACCTAGCCAAAAATTTAGCCCATGTTCCAACAAGCCAGCAGCCTATGCCACTGTCCAGCAGGAACACAGGTGGAATACCAGGGATGTCTTCTCTGTTCCCCATCCAGTTATCCAGGTTGCACTTAAAAAGGGTTAATGAGGTACTCTACTTGACATGGAGAGGAAGGCTATTCCACAAAAGGGGGTCGCTGGGACAGAAATCTGTCCTGCCAACAAGTCCTATTGATGTCACAGACCAGGTTGAGGTCACACATATGGGTTACTCGAGTGGAGCTTGACTTGTGGATATGCAGCAGTCCCATCAAGAAGGGGTCTGAGATACTTTGTATGCCAGTCAGAGGTCAGCTCTGTGGAGTCTGTAAGAGACTAAGTAGATGGACAGGACCTTTAACCTCTCTGTGTAGGGTAGATGTTTGAGGCCCTGAATTTTCCTGGTGAGGAACCTCTGTGGTCTCTTCAGCTGCTGCATGTGCTTTGTGAGGTGCATGCCAAAAGGGGTATTGTACTCAATAATGGGTCTTATAAGAGAAGAATACAGGGATGCTATGACCACCTTTTCCCCTGGATAAGATACCCTTATGAATGAGGTGGGCCATTTAGAAAGCTTTCCGTACACCAGATGCAATATTGTGGCCAAAAGTCAATTTGCTATCAACCTGGGTGCCCAAGTCCCACACGATTGATTGCATGCTTAGGACCTTATTATTAATATGATAATTTGTGGGTATGTCACTGTCCCCAAAGGGGATGATGATGCATTTTTTGGCATTCAGTTTGAGGCCATGTTTCTGGCACCAGTCATTTGTTTGGATGAGACCCTCTGGGAGGATGTCCACATTACTAGGGGAATTGATGACAGCATCCAGCTTGCATTCATCTGTAAACTTTGTCAGCCATAGCCCACTGGTTTTGGCCTGTACCTCAGAAAAGTATATCCCAAACACGAGAGGCCCCAAGACTGATCCCTGGGGTAATATATAGGTCAAGATTACTTCTGAAGGAAGTTATTACATGAATTCTGAAAGCACTGTTTAAGCATATATCACTTCTTTGTTTTACTGATATTTATTTTTAGTATTATGTTTCCCAATATGCTGCTTGCTTTTGAATGCAGTACATTCCAGGTACAGACCTTCAAACAGAAGCAGGTCAGATATTGCCTTATTGACCAGCAAGAAGACACCTGTAAACAGCATTTAAGAAAAAGGTCTTGAAACTGATATTGCCAACATTCTGGCAGACAGGTTTAGTGCAAACTTTACCCCCTCTCACCCCCTAAAGGGCCCATAACCATACCAGAAGAATGTGGGGCCCTGTCATTCACCGACACACAGGTTAAAACAGCCCTATCTAAAGCCAAAAACACAGCTTCAATGGAACCAGACGGTGTCCCAGGCTGTGTCTTACAAGAGCTCCAAAATGAACCAACCCCTCACCTAAACACACTGTTCAAACTCAGCCTCTCTACAGGCTACGTACCCACAGAGTGGCACACAGCAACAGTTATCCCACTCTACAAAGGTGGAGCTACAATGGATCCCAGGAACTATCGCCCTATAAGCCTGACTAGCCTGGTCTGCAAGGCTATGGAGCGCATCATCATGGAACTCATTAACAGAGACCTTGGGAACCTCCAAACCTTGGGCCCTATCCAGTTTGGCTTTGTTAAGGGCAGATCATGCCTCCTAAACCTGGTGGACTTCTCTGAGATAGTTACCAAGGTATTAGACAAGAGAAAGTAGTATTATAGACAAGCTCACCAGCTTGAACATAAACACCTACGTCACAAGATGGGTTGCCAACTGGCTCATGGATAGAACCCACATGGTGAGAGTTGCAGGCTCTACGTCCGATTCTAAACCGGTTACAAGTGGCGTCCCCCAGGGCTCAGTCCTAAGACCCCTCCTGTTTGGTATATACTTCTCAGAGGTACACGCAAGCATAGGAGGACTATGGCTGACCAAGTTCACAAATGACTGCAAACTAGGGGCCATAATTGATTCTCTGGCAAATACAGACACGGCTAATACAGACACCTTCCAGATGGGTCCCACTGAGAAGGATACCTGGTGTCAAAATCATGGCCTCAAGCTAGATGCCAAAAAGTGCATAGTCATCCCCTTTGGAAAAAACAAAGTACCCACGAACTACCACATAGGTGGTTGTCCCCTAAATACAGAAAATGTAATAAGGGATCTGGGGACCCAAGTAGATAGTAATCTCTCCTTTGATAATCATATTGCCAAGGTGGTTAGAAAATCCTTCTATGTGGCCCACCTAATCACAAAAGGGTTCACATCTAGAACAAAAGAGGTTATTGTGCCTCTCTACTCATCACTCATTAGACCCATCATAGAATACAATACCCCATTTAGGATGTACCTTAAAAGACACCTGCAACAGCTGGAAAGACCACAAAAGTATCTCACCAAGAGGATTACTGGCCTCAAACAGATGCCCTATGCAGCCCGACTCAAGAAACTCCAGCTGTACTCGGTTGCATACCGCTTACTCAGAGGTGATTTCTGCCTGACATACAAGGCTATGTCCAACCCAGAATTGATGGACATGCTCCACCTAAAAAAAAAACAAATCCCGGAGAGCCACATGCTCTAGAGATATAAACCTTACCACAACGATAAATAGGACATGCTGGAGGGATAGATTCCTATCCCAGAGACTCCCCATGCTTTGGAACAGGATTGCAATATACATCAGGCAGAGCCCCTCAGTAACTCTCTTCAAGATAAACCTGTGGGGTGGATGGGAAACAGAAAATTTACCCCAGGGATCACTGCAGTGGCTCTGCTGGACAGTGGCGCAGGGAACTAATGGCTCTGCTGGACAGTGGCACAGGGGAACTAATCTAAGGGGATGGCGAAAGCCAACACATTCTGGCTAGGCTTATAAATGCCCTTGGGCAGATGGCCTAGTACTTACCTATGAACCTATGAACCTATGAAACCATTCTGAATAATTCATTATTCCAGTCCTATGACTTTTCTATTAAGGAATGATATATATTTTTAAATGATTTAAAGTGTTTTTTCTAAGAATACAAAATACAGTATTCTATTTGGTAAATGGTTAACTCAATGAAGAATAAATTCATGCACTGATCTCCCTGTAGTGATTAAACATGCAACTTTAGAATAGATGAACTGAAAGCTATTTTTCTGACTTTCAAAGATACATACTGATCAAAGTTAAAATCACTCTTTACCATTTTCCTTGGGCCTTTAATGATGACATCCAAAAGTCCTAAAATAAGGAGCACTGCATTTTCCAAAGCATGAACATGTATTTGATCTTATTCTTAACATGAGAAGCATCTATCCAAGCTTTAAGCATGCCTTTATTGTTCCTTTTCCACTGTTGTCGCAGACTACAGACCAATACCAAGCATTTGCCCACTAGCAAAATACTGCAAAAGATGGTATATGACCACATACTTTAATATAAACAAAAATATATTAACAGACAAGCAGCATAGATTCTGACATAAATATAAAACTATAACAGCCATATTGTACTTAACATGCCAAATCCTAACAAACCAAGACAAAGGCACTTTGACACTATTAGACTAAAAGTTCTACTACAAAAATAGCACAAAGTGTGAATTCTCTGTAGAAGTAGTTTCTTGGTTCAATAATTACTTACGGGAGATAAATTATACCTTGATGTCAGCCTCAGGGGATCTTAGAAAGGGTGTCCCCCAAGGATCTAGACTTGGGCCTGTGGTTTTCTCTGTTTAGAAACAGACTGCTTGTTATTGCATTGCCACCCTTTTTACAATAAATGAATCCAATGTCAGTTGATGTTTAGTCTAGTTGGTTGCTACAGCTGTTGATATTAATTAAAATATATGTTAAATCTGTAATCACTATATTTCAAATAGTGTTTATACTCACAAAATGCACAATATAATCTTTTAATATGTTTTTTTTCCATTTAATATGTGTTTGAGCTTTTCTTCCCAGGCTTCCTCTGAAAATGGGTTTTGCATGATCCAGCCAACCTTCCCTCTAACCCCATACAAATAAATAAATAAATGCCTTGGAAAATACCATTTTCACGTGTCATGTATGTAGATGATATCTTAATCTCTAAAGCAAACAGTTCATATGCAAGATTAAATATTAAACTACAGATGGATTTTGCCACTGTATTAAACTGGCTGTTCAGGACCAAGATGTCAATGAATGCATAAAAAAATCCACAATAACAGAAGAACAAGAGTGGCTCTTCTTTTAAACATTTAAGGCCATGCAGGGAATTTGAAAGCTTTCATCACTACACAAAACTAGTTGGGGATCATGCTACATCAGCCTCCGATCTTTCACCAACACAACGAACTCCAGTGAGCTGAACTTTTAAGCCAGCTCAGGATCTCCTATAATGTAACTCATCTACCCACGATCTTCCTTCACCTTTCTCTAGAGTCACAATACTTCCATCCAGCAAACCAATAAGTATAAAATCCACATATTTATTTATTTACTTTTCCGTACCAAATGAACACTACTGTTTAATTATAAAAAAAAAAAAAAAAATTCAACCAGTTAACAGTTACTGACAGAACAGCTTTTCTTCTTAATGCACCTTCTTTGAAGTTACTGAATTCAAGTCCTCCTTTAAAAATATACTTATGGTATATAAGACTAGTTACAACCTTAGAAGTCAGGATCCCATGCAGCTCACAAGGCCAAACTTTATATTATGTACAGAAAAAAGCTTTTAGCTTTCACTAGGTTCTTAAAAAAAATCTTTGCAAATGTTTTTTATTCAGAAGGAAACAAAAGAAACATCTGCCAAAAAAGAAAGTAAGTGTGACAGTTTTAATGAGTGTGGTTAATTCCTAATCCAAGATGCAGGACTGCTCAGTACTCCCAGTAATGGATGGATACTGGCAGAAATCGTAGAACTAGGTGAGAGTAGGATTCTTGATAAAAGGTACTGACCTATGCTTAAGTATTAATCAAACATATTACATAGGGATGACATGGTCGACAGGCCTCAGTGCTTTGCCAGAGATGGCCATCACCTGTCACCACTGGATTTCTGGATCCTGGCCAAGGCTCTTGCCTCCCCATTGTGCCTTTTTTAGGCAATGTCCCAAAGACAAACCATACAACATAAAAGATCTGTAAAAAGCAAATTGAAGGTCATGCTGCTTAACGCTAGGAGCCTAAACCTGAAAATGGATGCACTGGAAGCCCTCCTTGCACTGGAGGGTGCTAATGTCCCAGCATTACCAGGCAATAATTCATACCACACCTTTCGGCCACCTAAACTGGACTGAAACACTAAAGGTGGAGGCGTGTCCATATTCATTAAAGATAGCCACACCTCCAGGCTATTTGCTCAGCATAATGCATCCAAGATTATTCAAGTGCAACTAACTCTGGGCAAGACCACAATCCAAATTGTAACTTGCTACAGATCCCCCACCATGCCCCAGGATTCCCACTTCTCATTTCTTGATACACTGGAAAATATTAGGGTACAACCTAACACCCTAAAAATGGGCGATTTCAACTACCTCACCATTAACTGGGAAAAATACTCATGTACCAACTCTTTTGCTCAACGTGTTCTGGAATTCATAAATTCCAATGCCTTGGATCAACTTATCCACACCCCCACCAGGGGCAGCAATATCCTTGACCTGGTCATTACCAACATGGACGACCGGTGTTCCACACCAGAGGTCAGTTCATCTTTGGTCAGATCCTACCACAAGCTAATCACCCTAGGCATCCACATCCCACCCCCATTAGGGAAACCACCATAAAAAAATTCTCCAAAGTCAACTTCACCCTTCTTAAAACAGAAGTGGCAAACTTCACAACACCCATGCAGACGGACAATAGAGGTATGACTGCTGAATCCTACACAAATGCACTTTATAAGCACTTACTTGAGTGCATGGATCGTGCTGTCCCTAACTGAACCAAGATGCTATCCTCCAAAAAAGGAAGCCAATCTGGTGGTCCCCTGTCATGAACAAACTCTACAACAGAAGAAAGAAACTGCTGCAAAAAAGAGTAAAATCCCATGATTGGAGAAACTCCCTGGTCATCCTCAGTAAGAAGCTGAAATCCCTTATACAATCCTCCAAAGCTAGTTACGAAAGCAAAATCACCACTGTTTCTAAAGACATCCACAAAGCATTCTATAGCTATATCATGAATCTCAATGGCAACACTCAGATCTGCTCTGAGTTACTGCACACTGGCACTGAATATACAGAACCAACTGATATTGCCAACATCCTGGCAGATAAGTTTAGTGCTAACTTTACCCTCCTCTCACCCCTAAAGGGCACATCTCTATACCAGAAGAATGCAAAGTTCCTGTAATTACGGCTGTACATGTAAAAACCACACTCTTCAAAGCCAAGAACACAGCATCCATGGGATCTGACAACATCCCAGGCTGCGTTCTACATGGACTACAGAGTGAACTGGCAACCCACCTAAGTACCATGTTAAATCATAGCCTCACCTCAGGTTTTGTGCCCACTTAAAGGCGCACAGTGACGGTTATCCCACTCCACAAAGGGGGATCCACCACAGACCGTGGGAACTACCGCCCCATTAGCCTGATCAGCCTGGTCTGCAAGGCCATGGAACGTATCATCACGGGACTTATAAACAAAGACATTGGTAATCTCCAAACTCTGGACCCCATCCAGTTCGGGTTTGTAAAATGCAGATCATGTCTCCTAAACCTGATAAACTTCTTTGAAGCAGTCACTAAAGCCGTAGATGAGAGTAAGGTGGTTCACACAGCATATCTAGATCTCGCCAAGGCTTTCAACACCATCCCCCACTCTGGAATTATAGATAAACTCACTAAACTAGGTATAGATCCCTATGTCACAAGATGGGTTGGCAACTGGCTCACTGATAGAACCCACACTGTGAAAGCAGCAGTCTCCAAATCCGACTTCAGACCAGTGACAAGTGGAGTAACACAAGGTTCAGTCCTGGGTCCTCTCCTGTTTGGTATCTACATCTCTGAAGTACAGGCTAACAAAGAAGGTCTTTGGCTAATGAAGTTCACAGACACAGATGACTGCAAACTAGGAGCCATAATCGAAACTCCTGACGATGTGGACATCCTACAAAAGGACCTCACTGAGACAGATGTCTGGTGTCAAAGCCATGGCCTCAAGCTTAATGCCAAAAAGTGCATTGTCATCCCTTTTGGTAAAAACTCTGTACTCATGAACTACCACATAGGCGGTAGTCTACTTAACACCAAAAGATTAATAAGAGACCTTGGGACACAGGTGGGCAGTAGTCTCTTCTTTGATAATGACATCACCACAGTAGTCTGGAAATCCTTCTACATGGCACACCTCATCACAAAAGGTTTCTCATTCAGGAAAAAAGAGGTGATTGTTCCCCTCTACTCATCACTCATTAAACCCATTATAGAGTACAATATCCCTTTTGGTATGTACCTCACAAGACATCTACAACAACTGGAAAGGGCGCAGAAATAGTTCACAAAGAGGATTACTGGCCTCAAACAGATGCCCTATGCAAACCATCTCAAAAAACTCCAGCTTTACTCTGTCGCATATCACCTACTCAGAGGTGATCTCTGCCTAACATACAAGCTATGTCAAACCCAGAGCTGTTGGACATGCTCCACTTAAATAAATCCCAATCCCTCCAAGTTATACACTCTAGGGACCTAAACCTTGTCACCACAATAAACAGAACATGCTGGAGGGATAGATTCCTGTCCCAGAGACTTCCCATACTCTAGAACAAACTACCTATCTGTATCAAACAAAGCTCCTCATTAGCACTCTTCAAGAAAAATCTTGATGATTGGATGAGAAATAGGAAATTCACCCCGGTGATCACTTCTGTGGCTCTGCTCGACAGGGGCACAAGAAAATAATTTTCTTGGGTGGCGAAAGCCAGAGTACCTTTTTGGCTAGGCTTATATAGGCCCTAGGGCCAATAGCCTAGTACCTACCTATGAACCTATGAACCTATGTCTGTGCGGTCATGGAAACTTGGTTTAGGGCTATGGAGAGCACCCCCTGCCTTACCAGGCCATACCTCATTCCACACATTCTGACCCCAAAATGAGGTTGAGAAGACTAAGGGTGGTGGAGTCTCTATCTTTATCAAGGACAGGCACACCTCCAGACTGGTTTGCCAGCATGATGCACTGGAACTACTCCAGGTACTGACAGTTGGAAAGGCACCCATCCAAATTATAGCTAGCTATAGACCCCCCTCCATGACTCAGGACACCCACTCCTCTTACCTGGATCTACTAGACTCCATCAAGCTACCCCCTAACACCCTGATCCTTAATGACTTCAACTACCACACCATTGACTGGGTGAACTATTCTTGCACTAATGCACTGTCACAACGATTCCTCGACTTCATCAGTTCTAATGCACTAGACCAGCTCGTCTCACCCCCCCCCCCACAAGGGGAGATAACATTCTGGACTTGGTTCTCACCAACATGGGTGACCACTGCACCACTCCCATAGTATGTCCTTCCCTGGTTAGATCAGATCATCAGACAGTCTCATTCAAAGTTTCTATCCCACCCCCCCACCCCAGCTGAAATCAAGCTAAAAAACTCTTCAAAAGCTCACTACACCCCCCTAAGGGACGGTATCTGAAGCTTCACACCACTGCCCCCTCCAGAGGATGCAGACAACTATGCTGAACAGTATGCCAATGCAGTTTACAAGCACCTGTACAACTGCATGGACTCAGCCATACCCAATAGAACTAAAACCTGCTCCTCAAGGAGACACAAACCTGTTTGGTGGGCATCTTCTATCAACAGGCTTTACAACAAAAAGAAGAAACTGTTGCCCAAGGGTAAAAGGGAACAAACAAGCAAATTAGATCACTAGTAAAAACCTCCAAGGTCAATTTTGAATCACAACTAGCCTCCACAACAAAAAGAAGCCATAATGCCTTCTTCAGTTATGTCAGGAACCTCCGTAACAAAGCCCAGGTTTGTTTTGAATTAGTACTTAACAGTATCACTTACACTGATCCTGTTGTTAGCCAACCTGCTAACAGATAGGTTCAGTGCAAACATCACCCCCTGTCCCCCCCAAAGGCCCTTTCAGCATCCCAGATACTTGTCCCGCACCTCACATCTCCATAGATCAAGTGTTACAAGCCCTATCCAAAGCAAAAAACACAGCTTCCATGGGACCTGATAGTATCCCAGGATGTATTCTGCACCATCTCCAGCAAGAACTGGCTTTGTCATTGAGCACCCTTTTCAACCACAGCTTAAGTACTGACTTCACTCCAGCAGAGTGGAGAATCACCATTGTCATCCCCTTGCACAAAGGTTGTGCCACTATTGACCCTGGAAACTATCAGCCCATTAGCTTAACAAGTCTGATCTGTAAAGCCATGGAGCGTATTATTATGGATTTCATAAACAAGGACATAGGCAATCTCCAAGCACATGATTCCACCTAGTTTGGATTCATCAAGGGCAGATCTTGACTGTTGAACCTGGTTGACTTCTTTGAGATTGTTACCAAGGCCCTGGATGAGAGAAAGTCAGTACATACAGCTTATATTGACTTGGCCAAGGCCTTTGACACAATCCCCAACTTGGGCATCATAAAAAAGCTAACACAACTCGGAGTAAATCCCTATCTCATCAGGTGGCTGGCCAACTGGCTCACTGACAGGACCCTCAAAGTCAAAATAGGCACCTCCACCTCCGATAGCAGACCTGTAACTAGTGGAGTTCTCCAGGGATCTGTCCTGGGACCCCTAGTGTTTGGCATCTATTTCTCGGAGGTACAGGCAAAGGTAAAGGGCCTGTGGCTGACGATGTTTGTCGACAACTGTAAGTTGGATGCTGTCATTGACTCCCCAAATGATGTTAACATACTACAAGAGGGTATCACAGGAACTAATGATTGGTGCCAAAGTCATAGCCTCAAGCTAAATGCAAAAAAATGTATTATCATACCATTTGGCAAAAACACGACCCCTTCTGTTTACCACATCAATGGCAACCCCCTAAGCACACAACCTGTACTGAAAGACCTGGGCACTCAGGTTGATAACAACCTCACATTCAACCATCATGTAGCGGCAGTCGTCAGCAAAGCCTTTTACTTGGTTCATCTCATAAGTAATGGGATTGCATCCAGAAAAAAGGAGGTTATTACCTCTCTGTACTCCTTCCTCATTAGACCAATAATTGAGTATAACTCCCCATTTGGGATGTACCTCTACAAACATTTGCACCAACTGGAATGGCCACTGAAATACCTCACAAAGAGAATCCATGGCCTCTAATACCTGTCCTATGCAGACAGACTCAAATCACTATCACTCTACTTGGTATCATACAGATTGTTCAGGGGTGATCTATGTCTTGCCTACAAGGCAGTCTCAGACCCTGCCCTGCTAGAGATGCTTTATATCTGTAAGTCTAACTCCTCATGCACTACCTGTTCAAAAGGCCTGAACCTAATATGTGACATTAACAAAACCTGCTGGAGATACAGGTTTGTCTCCCAGAGGCTACCCCGTCTCTGGAATAGACTTCCCATACATGTCAAACAGAGCACCTCACTGACCCTCTTCAAGCGCAACCCTGATGAGTGGATGGGAAACTACAAATTCATCTCAGGGGTTCCACCTGTGTCACTCACTGACAAGGGCAACAGGTGCTGATTGAGGTTTATTTTTGGAGATAAACTCTTGGCTAGGCTTCTAAGGGCCTAGGGCCATTAGCCTAGTAACCGCCTATGATCTTACTATCCTACACACACACACACACACACACACACATTCACACACACATATATATATATATCTATATATATATATATATATATATATATATATATACTGTATATATTACATATGAGTGTCTCATCAAATAGTAAATGCTCTTAAGAGTGAACACAAAAAAGATCATTTTAGACAATCTAAAAAGACAGAATCATCAAAAAATAATATATATATATATATATATATATATATATATATATATATATATATATATATATATATATATGGATCTACCTGACAACACCGATGCACCACAACACAGACAACGGAATCACCGACACCACATAACCGAAAGTTCACAAACACAAAACCGCATATGCCTGACACACCACAATCCCGACAATCAACAAACAAAACAAATCCCCTGTCCAAAAAGCACACACACAACACAAGCACACCACAATCCTTACAAACCCACACTAACCTGACATACACAACTATCTACAACCTTAACCCAAACCCTAACCCTAAGGTCCGTCACTATTGGACACTCACCTAACCCGCGCCCTAACCCTAACTCACTTAACCTGCCTCTAACCCGTAAGACTGTCACTATCGCACACTCACCTGACCCGCGCCCTAACCCTAACTCACTTAACCCACCCCTATCCCTAGATTCCGTCAATTTCGCACACTTACTTTACTCGCACCCTGACCCTAACATCTGTCACTACCGCATACTTACACAGCCTTTTCACATGTCGGTGTTCTCAGCGTCAGGGTTTTCATCCGTCGGTCATCCCGGTTTTCGATCTTCTGGTGTCGGTCTTCTCATCGTCGGCGTTATCAGCTTTCGTCGATGTCAGGTAGACCCATATATATATATATATATATATATATATATATATATATATATATATATATATTTTTTTTTTTTTTTGCAGAGGGCAAGCCGCCTACACCCCAATAGCCTCTGCTAAGTATATATAAATGTAGAATATGTACAGAGAACATATACCAAAATGTACTGTATTATCAGCTTGTATAGTTTTGCATACAAAGTATTTGAGAACAAATAGCGTCCAACTTACAATACCTGTAATAACTAGTTGTAATCCTCTTCTACAGCATGCATTTATGTTGAACTGAATAAGCAATTCTTCATGTTATTTAGTAGTAAATGGTGGAATAAACACAGCCCACCTTATTACAGAAAGCATTTTATACATTTTCATACAAAATGAATAAATTAACATTCTAGGTAGTAGCTATTAGATAGCTGGATGTGAAATTAAGTTTCTATGCACAATAGCAAGAAACCATATTCTTCAATATTTTTTACTACAATGACAACCAATAACTGTGAACCATTGTTGTCAATTAAGCATGAAATAATAGTCAAATAGGTATAGCAGAGTGCACACACTGAATTGCAATAATAAAGTTTAAGATAAATAAAAAGTGAAAATAAGCAAAAGTGAAATAACAAATCTTGAATTATTGTAAAAATGTTTGGGTAGTATGACAGAAAGCTATAACTGAATTATTTTTGTTGAGAGATATTTTACAAACAATACTGCAATGTTTTTTTTCATAGGTTCATAGGTTGGTACTAGGTAGGCTATCAGCCCTAGGGCCTATACAAGCCTAGCCATAGCAATTCCCTGGATATTTCTTCCCATAATATTTACTTCCCTGGACCCCTGTCTAGCAGGGCAATTGACGTGATCCCCGGGGTGAATTTCCTATTTCCCATCCAATCGACAAGGTTCCTTTTGAAGAGGGCCAAGGAGGTGCTCTGCTTGACATGTATGGGCAGTCTATTCTAGAGTATGGGGAGTCTCTGGGTCAGGAACCTATCCCTCCAGCATGTTTTGTTCATTGTGATGACAAGGTTTAGACCCCTGGAGCATGTGGCTATGAGAGATTAGGATTTCTTTAAGTGGAACATGTCCAGCAGCTCAGGGTTTGACATGGCCTTGTACGTTAAGCAGAGATCGCCTCTGAGTAGACGATATGCCACAGAGTATAGCTGGAGTTTTTTTTAGATGGTCAGCATAGGGCATCTGCTTTAGGCCTGGGATTCTTTTAGTGAGGTATTTCTGCAGCCTTTCCAGCTGTTGCAGATGTCTTGTGAGGTACTCACCAAATGGGGCATTGTACTCTATAATGGGTCTAATGAGGGATGAGTACAGTGGGACAATGACCTCCTTTTTTTCTGGATGAAAAGCCCTTAGTGATGAGGTGTGCCACATAGAAGGATTTCCTGACTGTTGTGGTGATGTGGTTATCGAAGGTGACACCACTGTCCACCTGTGTCCCCAAGTTTCTCATCACACTTTCGGTGTTTAGTGTACTGCCACCTATGCGGTAAATCATGGGTACATGTTTTTTCCCAAAGGGGATAACTATACATTTCTTGGCATTAAGCTTGAGCCCATGGATCTGGCACCAAGCATCTGTTTCTGTAAGGCTCTTTTGTAGAATACCCACATCATTTGGGGATTCAATAATGGCTCCCAATTTGCAGTCATCTGCAAACTTTGTTAGCCAGAGTCCCTTAGTGTTGGCCTGTACTTCAGAGATGTACATGCCAAACAAGAGCGGCCCCAGGACTGAAACCTGAGGTACTCTGCTGCTGGATTTGGAGTCGGGTACTTTTACTGTCTGGGTTCTGTCGGTAAGCCAGTTGACAACCCATTGAGTGATGTAGGGATTTTTGCCCAGCTTAGTAAGTTTATCTATGACTCCAGAGTGGGGGATGGTGTTGAAGGCCGTGGCGAGGGCCAGATAGGCTGTGTGGACCACCTTACCCTCATCCACACCTCTGGAGACTGATTTGAAGAAGTCAATCAGGTACAGAAGACAAGATTGGCCCTTCCCGAACCCAAACAGGGTGGGGTCCAGTGTTTGAAGGTTTCCAATGTCTTTGTTTATAAGTTCCATGATAATGCATTCCATGCCCTTGCAGATCAGGCTCGTCAGACTGATAGGACGGTAGTTCCTGGAATCCATGTTGGATTCCCCCCTTGTGGAGTGGGATAACTGTAGCTGTGCACCACACAGTGGGCACAAAGCCTGAGATGAGGCTATGATTAAACATGACACTTAGGTGAAGTGTCAGTTAATTTTGTAGTTCATGTAGTACACAGCCCGGGATGTCATCTGGTCCCATGGATGCTATATTCTTAGCTTTGGAGAGTGCAGTTTCTACCTGTGTTTTTCCTTGATTTTCTTTTTAGCCCTTCTTGACTGATTATATATTTTGTACTTAATTGTTTATGTGTGCATATAATCCAATTTAAACAATTTCTGAAACTGTAATAGCTGTATTGGGATCGTTGAATATTCACTTGAAGTGCTAGCAATTCAAGGAGATGGAACTTCATGTTGATATCTCATTCAAAAGACAGCACATCATTCAAGTTGTATTGCACGTGGAATTAAAGTGTTTGTGTAGATAGAACTCACAAGCCTTTTGTGCTTATTGGTATACAGCTAGATGCTTTGCTAAAACTGCACCAGTTGTATAGGTTGTTCACTCAATAGCCACAGCCCCCACTTTGGTCATAAAATGTGTATCACTCATCACTTATCAGATGGTGTCAAAAAATGTGCATTAAAATGCAGCACATAATAATAAGCAAAAATAAAGCCCGCCTGAGACAAGCAATAATTTATTAAGATAACAAGACATTCCCAGGTGAGTGACAAGCAGAGTGTATAAGGCCTTTGCTGAGTGATCATCTGACCACAAGTTCCAAAGAAAATCTCCACCCCCCCTAACATGGTGGAGCCATGTTCAGTTTTTGTCAGCATTTTCATGAGGAAAGGTTAGTTTAAATGCTACTAAATGGTACAGTAAAATATGTGTATCATAATATCTTAAAATATTGCTAATATCTCTTAGTATGTTAACATGTTGATGTCTCCTTACTATATTTTGTATTGTCAAATAATTCACAGCAGCTTTATTTATGTGTCACAGTCATTGCATAGTAAGATAGCTGAATATGCCCTCAGTATTGCTGAATTTCTTCAACTGTTATTTGTAGTTTCTCATGTAGTTTGTTTACATTCATTCCATTCATGTGTACTATTTACTTACTCTTCTCAGGTCCCCAGTGAATATGAACTTTGCAGAGTATGGCTGACGTAGTTAATAAGAAGTAGGTAAACACAGAAACAAGTAAATAACTTAGGAAAACACTTCACGTGCCCACATCAGATTTAAGAATTCTGATCCCCATATTTGAACTAGTCAAATTATATATTACTCAAAACTGGATAGACAGATCTAAATTAAACTGGGGAGAATTTACGAATATGGCCCACACTTACATAATCTCGCACAAACACATGATTAATGATAAAAAGAAACAAATACAATTCCTAAAAATATGGAAAAATATCTTATATCACATATTAGAATAATAAATATCTATATTATAACTATGTAATTTCCCACATTATTTGGTATGGAAGACCCTCTCTCTAATAACTTTGAAATAAAATCTCTAAGCAGCATAATTCATTGTAAAATAACATATGATTAGTAAAAGTTTATCTCTCAACTATTAGTGGCACTATTTGTAAAGTTGTGAATAGTTGAGTTCAAAGGTTTAATTTACTTCTTATATTATCTACTGGTCACCTTTGGTTTCCTAATATTATGTCTATATTACCTTAGTTTATTTAAATAAATGTCGTATTGTGTTGGCTAATGTCATTTACTATACAGTAGATAACCAGTTCTTTTTGCTTCTGTCATGACAGGATGATATAGGCGATTTATGTTAAATGTCTGTATAATGTTTTCCATTTTCTTTCATTGTATATTGGGGTTTTTTGTCATTGTTGTTAACACTTAAATCTGAAAATGCAAATAAAATATAAGTTGGAAAAAAAATTAGGAAAACTTATTTCAGACTTAAAATGAAAATAAGCTACATTCAGGCATGAACAGATATATACCAATTGCATTTGTTTATAAAATTATAGCCAAAATAGGTATTAATTATATACTAAACTTACTGATAACATTTTATTATTCCCATTCAAAAAACTCTGGGACAGATTCATAAATGTACTATGATGAGTACATGGCTGTGTACACATTGCAGTATGTTTCTTATATTCAGCAAGCACCCTTACACAGTGCTGCACTGTCCTCCAACACAAAGACACACAGCTTTGCAAAGAGCTGCCCCCACAGCTGTACTGAATGCTAATGAAGCATTCCAAGGTGAAAGGCATATGCTAACTAGCCATGCACTCTCTTATCAGAACCACCCCAGGAAAACATCTACATAGCTGATTGATTCAAGAAAGCACTAAGTCATGCAGATGAGCACAGCCATCCCACTACATTGTAGTAGTGAGCATGACCAAAAGGCCGTGTTCAACCACTGAATATGAATGTGGAGAGGGGACGACTAGATGCCAACACTTACTGTAAAAGTGTCATAATGGCACTAACATCCAAAAGGGGATCATGGGGTGAGTAGAACAACCAGACACCAGGAAGAATGTGTAAAAAGTGCCATACCAACACCATAATGATTATGGAGAAAGGGAGGGGGGAGGGTCCACACTGTGTAATGCTGTGCTTGCACCAATGTTACTATGGAAATAGGGGATAGACTAGGCATCAGGGAATAATGCCATGGGCAAACAAAACAGCATGACAGGGATCGAGGAAGCCCCAACCACACTCTTAACTGCTGTAATGGCACCAGTAGCAGTATGGAGATTGGGAGTGGGGAGAACCACTAGACCACCAGAAACATATTGCCATGATTATGGCTGACAAAGTTTGCAGATGACTGCAAACTGGGCGCCATAGTCGAAAACACATCTGACACAGATATCCTCCAGAAGGGCCTCACAGAAACGGATAACTGGTGCCAGAGCCATGGCCTGAAGTTAAACGCCAAAAAATGCATAGTCATACCCTTCGGGAAAAACAAGGTTACCCCTAGCTACCATATAGGTGGCAATCCACTGAGCACAGAAAAAGTCATCAGAGATCTGGGGACCCAGGTTGACAGTAGCCTTTCGTTTGACACTCATGTTGCTAAAGTAGTTAGGAAAACCTTCTATATCACCCACCTGATCATGAAGGGATTCACATCTAGATCAAGGGAGGTCATCGTCCCCTGTACTCATCACTCATTAGACCTATGATTGAGTACAATGCCCCGTTCGGAATGTATCTGACCAGACACCTGCTGCAGCTTGAAAGGCCCCAAAAGTTCCTCACCAAAAGGATAAAGGGTCTCAAAAATATGTCTTATGCTGCCCGACTGAAAGAACTCCAGCTCTATTCAGTCTCATACCGCTTGCTCAGAGGTGACCTGTGCCTGACATATAAGGCCATGTCAAACCCAGATTTGATGAATATGCTTCACCTCAAAAAATCTAGATCCCTCAGAACCACAAGGGCGGGAGACTTAAACCTTGACACGGTTATAAATAGAACGTACTGGAGGGACAGATTCATCACCCAGAGACTCCCTATGCTGTGGAACAAAATCCCGGTACATGTGAGGCAGAGCACCTCTCTGGCCTTGTTCAAGAGGAATCTTGACCAATGGATGGGAGATTGCAGATATACCCCAGGGATTACTTCAGTGTCACTGCTTGACAGAGGCACAGCAAAATGATAGGCATAGTTTTTATTCAAACTAAAGGGGTGGCGCAAGCCACATAACTATGGGCTAGGCTTATAAATGCCCTTGGGCAGATAGCCTAGTATGAACCTATGAACCTATGAACCTATAGCAACAATGTTACTATGGGGATTGGGAGGTAGGGGAGCCATTGGATACCAAGGATGAGTCCCTAAAGTTCTGAAATACCACCAACATTACTATGGAAATAGGAAAGTGGGGGGATACACTAGACCACCAGGCCCTAAGTCATATGTGCCAAAATGACACTAAAGTGTCATGGAGTGGGGGGACCCCAAGATGGTAGGGATGGGTACAGTGACTGTAGGGACTGTGTGTGAGTGTGTGAGTGTGTGTGTGTGTGTGTGTGTGTGTGTGTGTGTGTGTGTGTGTGTGTGTGTGTGTGTGTGTGTGTGTGTGTGTGTATGCATGTGCATGTGCGTGTGTGTGTGTGTGTGTGTGTGTGTGTGTGTGTGTGTGTGTGTGTGTGTGTGTGTGTGTGTGTGTGTGTGTGTGTTCATGTGCGCATGTGTGAGAGACAGAGAGAGTGACTGCAGGGGAGATTCTACTGCCTACATACAGACAGGGTACTACTGCAATGTGCAGATCAGTCATTATCTGTACATCACATAAGTACCTATGATTCAGGAAACAGGCAAATTAGCCAATACTAAGGTCTGACTTTGTTATGACTAGCATTTTCCTGAATCAGAAATTGAGCATATCAAGCTAGAGGGCTATTCTAGCATGAGATGTATAGGTCACACTAGGTCATTAATGAATTCCTCGGTCTGAATACAGTAATGCAAATGACAGAAGTCATTTCCAAGGTAGTGGACCAGAAGCTAGTCTAATTTAATTTAATTTTAAGTTACCATTTGCCTTTGTAACATGGGAGGAAACCAGAGCACCCTGAGTAAACCCACACGAACACAGGGAGGACATGCAAATTCTGCAAAGAAGGCACTCCAGCCGAGAATCAAACTGGAGAACCTCTTGCTGTGAGGTGACAACATTACCACTGCACCACTGTGCCATCCTAAACAAAACATATTTAGTGCTAATGGCAATTAAGTACATGTAAAGCAATGATCTTATCTCCAGAGTATTAATGCACACCAAATATACAGAAAAGCACACATGGTTGGTTTACAGGATACAGGGGATTGCACTAACAGAAACAATATTAGAATTAGGGGAATGATCAGATAGTACCCTGGGAGACCTGTTCTGGCTCCAGTAATCTTCACATTGTTTGTATCATAACATCTGAGAGAATGGCGAGCAGGGTCAGCCTCCTTAATAGTAACACAAAAATAGGCATATCAGTGGAGGATGAGGGATGTCCAACAAAGGAACATGTGGTCAGAAAGTTGGCAGATGAGACTGAGTGCAGACAAATACAATGCACTGTACTTAGACTCACCAAATTTGGCGTAAATTATCAGCTGTGAGGAGCAGGAGTGTAGGAAAATTATCCTGGAGTGTCAATCACACATGGAATGAACCACCAAGAGAAGAGTTAGAAGACAGGGACAGCCACAAACAAAACTCTGGGGTGTATCTTTGGGGGGGCAGATTTCAGAAGCAAAACAGTAATGTTTTCCGCAGCATGGGGTGTTAGTTAGACCATACCATAAGCATTATCTACAGTTCTGAAGGCCATACAAGGAAAAAGACAATAGGCTTCTAGAAGGAATACATAGGAAAGCTATCAGAATGACCTGTGAGATGGATACCAGAAAGAAAAATATCTCAGGGAAGCCAAATCCATCTTTGGGAAAACAAAACAAATGCACATGGCTTAATATTTTTGATAAATTATGAAAGACATAGCATATTTCAATGAATCCAAAATATTAGTCCATGTCATGGACTGATCCCACTTCCAAAAAAATAAAAAAATCCAATTTCCACACTATATTCATAAAAAGCCCTAGCAAAATAACCTGTTTAGTAATATATCATCCAAAACTCATTCATGTTCCCAATAGCCCTCACTCTATCCATTCCCCTTTTTATTGCCGAGCTATCACAGTCAAAACAATTAGGAAATTATTTAAAATTATGAAACTAAATCATATCCAAGCTTATATAGTGTACAGTCAAACTTCCACAAAATTGCTGAACAAACAGTAACAAAATAACAAGCCCACCTTTTCAATCTGTCCTTGACCCCAGGGATTGTCCCTCCCCTTCCAAAGGTTCATAGGTTTATAGGAAGTTACTAGGCTAATGGTCTTGGGGCCTTTATAAGACTCATCATGTAAAAATCCAAGTACCCTTATTGACCATATTTAGATGATCATTGTTAACAGAACAGAGCGATTCTGTGATCAGCATTGACTGCCCCTCTCCATGAGGGACATAGGTGCCACCCCAGGGATGGATTTATGGTCATCCATCCTGTTGTCAAGGTTGCACCTCAATAGAGTCATTGAGGAGTTCTGCTTCACATGGAGTGGTAGCTTATGCCAAAGGAGCAGTAATCAGTCAGAGCTGTATCTGTCTCTCCAGTATGTTCTGTTAATGTAACAGGCTAAGTTGATATCTCTGAAGTGAGTTATTCTTGTCCCATTTGATTTGCAGATGTGCAATAGTTCCATTAGGGCAGTCTAAGACTGCTCTGTAAGCCAGGCACAGGTCATCTCTCAGCAGCCTGTGTATTACAGACTACAGAGACAGGGCTTTCAGTCTTTCCATGTATGTCATGATTTGGAGGCCCTGGATTCTCTTGGTAAGAACCCTCTGTGGTCTCTCCAGTTGCTGCAGGTGTCTGGTGAGGTACATACAGAAGGGAGTATCATACTCAGTTAGCGCCTGACAAGGGTCGAGTACAGTGGAGCTATAACCCCCATGGTCTTGGATGTGGTGCCCTTATTTATGAGATGTGAAATGTTGAATGTTTTTCTTATCACTACAGACACATGGTGATTGAAGTTTAGATTTCTATCAACCTGTGTTCCCAAGTCTCTTACTACTGAGTTTGAGCTTAGAGGGGTGCTATCTATATCATAATTAGCAGGGGCTACTTCTTTTCCAAAGGGGATAATGAGGCATTTTTTGCGTTAGGTTTTAGTCCTTTAGTCTGAGAATTTGGCACCAATCATTTGTCTGTGTCAGCCCTTTCTGTAAACTTTTAACATTGTTGGGGGACTTTATGACTTCACCCAGTTTACAATCATCAGCAAACTTGGTAAGCTGCAGACCATCTACCTTCATCTGGACTTCAGAGAGACAGATTCCAAACAGTAGAGGGCCCAGCACAGTTCCTTGTGGTTCCCCACAGGTAACTGGTCTACTGGTGGATGTGGACTCCCCAACTTTGACTGAGTGTTCTATCAGTTTGACAGTTGTGTTCTGACAGTGTTCTGTCTGTGCTCCAGTTGGCTACCCATCTAGTAATGTATGGGTTAATCCCCAGCTGGGAGAGTTTCTCTATGATACCCGGATGGGAGATTGTGTCAAAGGGCTTGGCTAAATCTAGATAGATGGTATGTACTGTTTTGCCCTCTTCTAGGTTGGGAATTCCCTAATCATCCTCATTATTCCCTGCAAAAAAATAAATAAATCACAAAACCAACCAGATGGTTAGAACCATTTTAATTCTGTGACCCGTTATCAAATACATTTGACAGGTTACCTACAAGTATGTATTTAAGTATGGTGTCTTCATAAATGCTTAGCACAATTTTGTAACAGATGACATTGTTTCATCCAGAGAAAAGAATAAGCTCACAGGCAATATATTTTTGCAGACCTAGCATCTTGTGATCATTCAAAAGTGTAGACCACCAAATCTAACTGAATAAACTTAAAGCACCAGGACTCACCTCAAATACTCTGCTCTGGATTTCAGATCCATTAACAGTTTCACAAGTCTACTGCAGCAGCTATTGATCCATTAACAGTTTCACAGGTCCATTACAGAAGCTACTGATCCATTAACAGTTTCACAGGTCTAATACAGAAGCTACTGATCCATTAACAGTTTCACAGGTCCACTAGAGAAGCTACTGATCCATCAACAGTTTCACAAGTCCACTACAGCAGCTCTTGATCCATTAACTGTTCACAAGTCCACTACAGTAGCTACTGATCCATTAACAATTTCACAGGTCCACTACAGAAGCTACTGATCCATTAACAGTTTCACAGGTCCACTAGAGAAGCTACTGATCCATCAACAGCTTCACAAGTCCACTACAGCAGCTCTTGATCCATTAACCGTTCACAAGTCCACTACAGTAGCTACTGATCCATTAACAGCTTCACAGGTCCACTACAGAAGCTACTGATCCATTAACAGTTTCATGGGTCCACTACAGCAGCTATTAATCCATTAATAGGTTCACAGATCCATTACATCAGCTATTGATCCATTTCTGATCCATTAACAGTTTGACAGGTCCACTAGAGCAGATATTGATTCATTATCAGTTTCACAGATCCACTACAAGTGTTTGTGTGCTAGTAGCTCACGTCATACATGCTCACTGACACTTGCTCTAATTGCACTAATTCCTACTAGACCTACCCTAGTGAATTCCTAACATTACAACTATCCACCCTTGTTGAACTGCATAGCCATAACAGAACCCTAACTCTAAACCTAAAACTGTCACCCAGTCCCTAACCATAACCATACTACTTTTCTCCCTAACCCTAAAGCCCCCAATCATTCCCTAAACATAAAACTGGACTTCCTCTAAACCTAAAGTCATGATTGCTCTGTAATCCTAAAATTTCACTCCTCCTCCATAACCCTAAACTATACTCCTGCTCCCAAAATCTAAAACTCGCTTCCAGCTCCATAAGATAAAAGTCCCACCATCACTTCCTAACCCTAAAACTCCCCTCCAGTTCCTAAACCTAAAACTGCCTTCCAGCTCCCTAAACCTAAAGTCCCTGATCAACCTCTATGCCTATACTCCCCTCCCACTTCAAGTACCTAAAGCTGTCACCTCCCTAAATCTAAATCCACCTCCTGATTGCTACCTGACAACATAACCTGCACTCTCACCCATGTCCACTCTCTCCCCATGTCTGCTGCACTAATCTTACGTGAACTCAGCTACTGTGTTTGGGTGAAGTGTGGCAGCTCGACTCTCGCCCCATGGTTGCCACACCTTGTTGGCTGGCTGTGCGAGCTACAAGACATCCAAATATCTGGCTGTGAGATAGCCGAATATGAATGTTAGGGTCTTGTGTGCTTGAAGTAGAAATTTTACTACCTGTCAATGATGTAATACTCCCCAAATCAGGACCCAACTCAAGAAAAAAACAAAATGAGCCCCAAGAAAATTTCAGAACTATATGTTAAGTATTTTCTTGACAGTAAACTAGCACTAAACACCCCCAGAATGGCAATAGTGTTATTTGGCACACCTCAAAAATAAACAATTAGCCACTTGTTATGCATAACAAATATATACCATGTGCAAATAAACCAAGGTTACAAAGTACAACTGCCTCAGCCTTACTATTCACCCCTGCCTTTTCTTCAAAGCCTATAAGGAAATAATGATAGACAATGTTAATAGCCAGCTATGCTCTTCCTACATGAATACCTACCATTTCAGCCCAATAGCTAAACAGCAACTGGCAATTAATGTACTTATTTTATGACTGGGATATGCTATCCCTAATGTTACATTAAATTCATCCCATAATGCAACCTTATTCAAACTTCATGTAACTACATATGTATATTTATTTATTTATTTATTTTCTCTCAGAGGAAGCACGTTTAAGGTTTTGCAGTAGCACAAACATTAAATGATACCTGTCCCATCCCACACAATAACATAATCATCAAGGTCTCAGAACACAAATATTAAGATCTTCCGTTCTTAAGCATCCTACCCTATCTTTTAAATTTAACACAGAGACAACAATAGATAAAGTCTTAAAATAGTTGAAGCTGTGCTATTGTGCATCTACTGTCCTGACATTAGGTTAAAAAATGACTTTCCAAAAATGCCCTCCTGCCAAAAAGTAAATACAAACTACCTAACATTTTGTTACATTCTAAATATAATACAAACCTGCTGTAGACAGTGGGGAGCAAGATCTGTAGTCTGTTTTCCTTCCCAAGAAGACGATAGGACTCACTACTGCAGAAAATGAACTGTTTGTCAGGGACTGATCAGCAACTCATCTATTTGCAAGCATCCTTCCATTAATCCAATTTTCTGATAACCCAGTTTATCATTGAATGTGCCATGAGGATGCTGGAGCTTATCCCAGGAGTCAGTGCGGACAAAGTTTTGAGGTTCATTCTGCACAGGTCCTTTGCAGAATACACATTTACTAATACACACACACACACACACACACACACACACACACACACACACACTGCTCATACATTTGTCATTGGGTCCTTGTACATAGCTTGCACTAATTCTAACAGTGGTTTAGGGACTTTGAAGAACTGCCCAATTCAGCTTTCTTGGGGCCTTGTTAAATGCTTTCTTGAAGTCCAACACTGTCTAGTTGAAAGTTATTCTCATCCCTAGCTTCTTTACAACAATCACTCTTAAAACCCTTTGGAGTTCAGTGAACAGGGGGTTTCACTTGTCAATTTGTTTCAGTGTTTGGCACAATAGCTACTTTACCCAATAAGAATGCTCTCTGTGTACTTTTCTTGGTTTTATTTTCAATAGCCACTTGTTTAGACAGCTTATTTTCAAATTTGACAGCAATCTGTCCCACCTTACATTTCAGCCATGTGCGGCTCACTGCTGTGACTCAGCATAATAAATGCATTTGTCAGGCTTACATTCACTCTGTTTCTTATGCACTGGTTGACTTCCCAATATCTTACTTCTTTTTAAACTTGCCACTTTTCCCTGCATTACCACACATGCATATTTGCAATATTTATACTAGCATTCTGTTCTTTGCTAATTCAGTCTCTGTAACAGCCTGAAATGCCTTTCACAAAGTTGAATTTGCTTAGGACTTTAACACAGACACTTCATTATCAGCCAGTTTTGTCTCTAATCTATCCTTTTCTTAACAGGAGCAAAGCACACACACTAACCCTGAAGATGAAGAAGCAGAGTCTAGGTTTTCCAATGACTGGTAGTCTTTAAGAAGACTAGGAAATAATTTCCTTATCTCCCTTCTCTCATCAGGAATATAAAAAAAACTTACTATGCATGTGTTATGCATATATTATGCATATGTCAGAGGCAGGAAAGGCACTGATCTTGAGTAGCATGCT
Source organism: Protopterus annectens (assembly GCF_019279795.1). NCBI lineage: Eukaryota > Metazoa > Chordata > Ceratodontiformes > Protopteridae > Protopterus > Protopterus annectens. Next base: position 573,586,857 of record NC_056733.1, on the reverse strand, counting down.
GCCTTTACCAGGAATAATGCCTAAATAACAAGACAAGATAACTGTCTTTAAAATTTGCCTAAGTAGTTGGTGCCATTCTAATGAGATCCAGTATGTGGTGGCTTGGGATGAGATGGTTGGTAAGTTACTAGGAATGGCTTACATTTGTTATATCAGGGCTTCTGAATACTGACTAACGCCTTTACTGTCCCATAGTGGTTTGAGGCAGAGACTCCCTGTTAGATATTCCTACATTATAAATTTATACTCATATTGTGTGTGCAAGAGGCCAGATGGAATGGGAGTAAGGCTAGGTGCATCGGAGGTGGGTTCAAATTGTTTTATCATGGTGTGGATGGGAGGAGAAAGGGCGTAGGAGTTATCCTGTAGGAACAGTATGCTAAAAGTGTTTTGGAGGTGAAAGGAGTGTCGGATAGAGTGATGTTTATGAAGTTGGAAATTGATGGTGTAATGGTGAATGTTGTTAGTGCATATGTCTACAAGTTGGGTGTGCGATAGATGAGAAAGAAAAATTTTTGAGTGAGTTGGATGAAGTGGTGATGACTGTACCCAAGGGTGAGAGAGTGGTGATTGGAGCTGATTTCAATGGGCATGTTGGTGAAGGAAACAGAGGGGATGAGGAAGTGATGGGTAGGTATGGTGTTAAACAAAGAAATGCAGAAGGTCAGATGGTAGTGGATTTTGCGAAAAGGATTGACATGGCTGTGGTGAATATGTATTTTAAAAAGCGGGAGGAGCAAAGGGTGACATACAAGAGTGGAGGAAGATGCAAACAGGTGGATTATATCCTATGTAGGAGGGCCAGTTTGAAGGAGATTTGAGACTGTAAAGTGGTGAGCGAGGAAAGTGTAGTTAGGCAGCATAGGATGGTGGTTTGTAGGATGACATTGGTGATCAAGAAGAGGAGGAGGAGTGTGAGGGCAGCACCAAGGATCAAATGGTGGAAATTGAAAAAGGGTAATTGTGAGGTGGAGTTCAGGGATGAGTTAAGACAGGCACTGGGTGGCAGTGAAGAGTTACCAAAAGCTGGGTAACTACAGCAGAGCTAGTATAGGAGACAGCTAGAAAGGTGCTTGGTATGACATCTGGACAGAGAAAGGATGACAAGGGGACATGGTGGTGGAATGAGGAAGTACATGAGAGTATACAGAGAAAGAGGTTGGCAAAGAAGAAGTGGGATTGTCAGAGAGATGAAGAAAGTAGACAAGAGTATAACGAGATGAGGTGCATAGCAAAGAGAGAGGTGGCGAAGGCTAAGGATAAGGCATATGAAGAGTTATATGAAAGGCTGGACACTAAGGAGGGAGAAAAGGACCTGTTCTGATTGGCTAGACAGGGGGACCGAGTTGGGAAAGATGTGCAGCGGGTAAAGGTGATAAAGGATAATGAGGGAAACATACTCACAAGCAAGGAGAGTGTGTTAAGATGGAAAGAATACTTTGAGGGGTTGATGAATGAAGAGAATGGGAGGGAGAGAAGGTTGGATGATGCAGGGATAGTGAATCATGAAGTACAATGGATTAGCAAGGAGGAAGTTGGTCCAGATGACATACCTGTGGAAGCATGGAGGTGTTTAAGTGAAATGGCAGTGGAGTTTTTAACCAGATTGTTTAATGAAATCTTGGAAAGTGAGAAGATGCCTGAGGAATGGAGAAAAAATGTTTTGGTGCCGATTTTTAAGAATAAGGGTGATGTGCAGAGCTGTAGTAACTACGGAGGGATTAAATTGATCAGTCACAGCATGACGTTATGGGAAAGAGTAGTGGAAGCTAGGTTAAGAAGGGAGGTGATGATTAGTGATCAGCAGTATGGTTTCATGCTGGGAAAGAGCACTACAGATGTGATGTTTGCTCTGAGAGTGTTGATGAAGAAATACAGAGAAGGTCAGAAGGAGTTGCATTGTGTTTTTGTAGACTTAGAGAAAGCATATGACAGGGTGACTAGAGAGGAGTTGTGGTATTGTATAAGGAAGTCGGGAGTGTCAGAGAAGTATGTAAGAGTGGTACAGGATATGTACGAGGGTAGTGTGACAGTGGTGAGGTCTGCATTGGGAGTGACAGATGTGTTTAAGGTGGAGGTGGCAATGCATCAAGGATCAGCTCTGAGCCCTTTCTTATTTGCAATGGTGATGGACAGGTTGACAGACGAGATCAGACAGGAGTCCCCGTGGACTATGATGTTTGCAGATGACATTGTGATCTGTAGTCAGAGTAGGGAACAGGTGGAGGAGACCCTGGAGAGATGGAGATATACTCTAGAGAAAAGAGGAATGAAGGTCAGCAGGACTAAGACAGAATATACGTGTATGAATGAGAGGGAGGACAGAGGAATGGTGAGGATGCAAGGAGTAGAGGTGGCAAAGGTGGATGAGTTTAAATACTTGGGATCAATAGTTCAGAGTAATGGGGAGTGTGGAAGAGAGGTTAAGAAGAGAGTACAGGCAGGTTGGAGTGGGTGGAGAAGAGTGTCAGGAATGATTTGTGACAGACGAGTACCAGTAAGAGTGAAAGGGAAGGTCTACAAGAGGGTAGTGAGACCAGCTATGTTATATAGGTTGGAGACGGTGGCATTGACAAAAAAGGCAGGAGTTTGAGCTGGATGTGGCAGAGTTAAAGATGTTAAGATTTGCACTGGGTGTGACGATGGTGGACAGAATTAGGAATAAGTATATTAGAGGGTCAGCCCAGGTTGGAAGGTTTGGAGACAAAGCCAGAGAGGCAAGATTACATTGGTTTGGACATGTTCTGAGGAGGGATGCTGAGTATATTAGGAAAAGGATGCTAAGGATGAAGCTACCAGGTAACAGGAAAAGAGGAAGGCCTAAGAAAAGGTTTATGGATGTGGTGAGAGAGAACATGCAGGTGGTTGGTGTTTCAGAGCAAGATGCAGAAGACAGGAAGAAATGAAAACAGATGATCTGCTGTGGCGACCCCTAACGGGAACAGATGAAAGAAGATGATGATGATGGTAAACTCATACACAAATTTGGTGGTGGTGATCACACTATTCAATGCTAGGGTTTAAATAGAATGATGCCAGTCTGTGACCCTCCTGCAACTCAAGCACATGCATATTTGTATAGTTAGTAAGATATGAGACTGCTCTACCTCTGTATTACAGTTTAGCATCTATCCTGCCTTCAGATCCTTGGGGACAAGGCTCAAGGGGCATATCTGTATTTGTCAGAAACAGATGTCAAATGGCCCACAGCTATATCATGAAGATCCTGTAGAGCCAAATCACATTTACCAAATCCAACTATAACTTTATTGTTTGTTACAAATCCCCACCAATGTTTCCCAGTGATCATGGAAATTACTTTAATATCATTAAGGAGTTACCTTTGGAATACGCTTTCTATTTGTGTTAAACAAAGCCCCTTGTTCACCCTATTTAAGCGTAATTTGGATAACTGGATGGGTAATTGGAAATTCACCATGGGGGTTCCACCTGTACCACTCTTGGACAGGGACAATAGATGCTGATGTTAGTGTCTGCTTGAACCAGATACCCTTGGGAACACTGGTTGAACTTGGCTAGGCTTATAAGGGCCCTGGGGTCATTAGCCTAGTAACTTCCTATGATTCTATGAAATATTAAGTCAAATACCTTATTGTACATAGGTTTCAATTACCAAATCATTGATTGGCACACTTATACCTCTAAAATGTATATGCACAGCATTTTCTAGACTTTGTTAATGCCAATGCACTGGGACAAATTATAAATGTACCCACTATAGGATCTACTATCCTTAACCTGGTCTTTACCAAGCTAGCACCTGCCTGTATCACACCTTGCATCTCCTAATACCTGGTTAAATTAGAAAAGAAATCTGTCATCTGCTCTGTCAGATTTAGTTGTACCACCCTGCCACCAAATCAGGCCATCTTTAGGAACTTTTCCAGGGCAAACACTGTAGAAGACCTACTTAATATTCCCAAAGAAAATAAGCTTATTATAGTTGGATAAATCAGACTGGTTTTGTGAAACAGGCACTGAATAGGCTGTGTATAGATGAATATTTATTCCTAAGTATGAAGACAAAGTCTTTTTTTTTTTTATTCAAACAGCAGAACTAAAGTGGACATTGAATTTTCTGTTCTGGTTAATCTTGTATTAGACAATAGTACAACTATAAGCATACATTACCAGTATGTATTTGTGGAGCTTTTCTCCCTGGGCCTCCACTGAAAATGGACCTACGTCCAGTCAGACACTCTCGGTCAACAAATGTAAATAAATAAATAAAATAAATAATGTATGTTTGGAATATGATTGCTGTTAAGGAAAAGTTGTTCACCTTTTAAGTGACTAAACGTTAGCATTGTACGTAAGGGTTCTGTGCTACGAATCTGTCACTTTAAAGTATTTCAACCGCTTATTGATATACATGTACCAGTCACAGATTTACAATTGTACACTACAGCTGATTTAATCACTTCAACACCACAAAAGAAGTTTTGTTTATGGGTTAATCCTTACACATTCCACTCGCATTACCAACCAATGCTTGCTCGGCAGTACAATAAAGACCAGTGTCAAACACATGAAAGCATCAGCAGAAATGGTGTGGTGCTTACTTTATAAACAAAGACCAGGCACCATCTGACTACAGAATCAGCCAGAACTGCGTACATACGCATAAAAACAGTCAGTGTACTGAACCAGAAGCACTTCTCAGGATTAATGAGCAGTAATATTGAAGTGACAATTCATGACCTCTCTAATCTGTCTAAGGCTGAAACAGATGGGGAAAGCTTGTGGCTAGAAGTTAGCTACTATTGATGATAAGAGAAATTAACTCATGTGACAATATAATTCCAAAGCAAAACGGCACTCAGTAATGAAGTAAATACATCAGTGCAGATAAACATTACAGCTGCAAATAAGCAGTCTTTTTTTAAATGTTCCACGCTTAATTAATTTATTGCAAAAACAACACAAATTCCATGTTTAGAAGTGGTATCCCAGCTGCATCAGATTAACACAGATAAAAATGGCATTTTGCTGATTCCATAAAAAAAATCACATGATACATTTAATATATTTTCAGAAATATATAACTGCAGTTTCATATCCCCATAGTATTGTCCACAAACTGGTAACTTGAAAAGTGATATCAGTTCGGTGGGCTGTTTGATTTTTTTTTCTTAAATATTTTGTCATGTCACTTTCTGCAAGTATAGCTTTTATAATTTTTAATGTCATTATCAGCTCTCAGTATCTCGTCTGCATGATTGATAAATATCTTAAAATTTGTGGAGTATAGGATTCTGACAGAGAAAACAGACTTTGCATTTTATTGGTATTCTGTTTCCACAGTTTACTTTTTATGCAGAATTATACATGCCACAGATGACAAAAAAGTAATGTTTCTTTCTAAAGGTGTTCATTCATTTCATACCTCGTTTTAAACACTGAGATACACAAAAGAGTATTCCAGGGAGCATCACTTTTTTGAAGAAAATCATTTTCCTACCTGTAGAATAACATGAAATATCTACATAATGCAAGAATCTGAAAAATGTTGACAAAACCAATCCATTTTCACCTTTTCTTAATGTTATGTTCAACAGAGTTTTGGTAACATCATGGGTAACATTTTATGCTTTTGTCTATCAAAATTTGAAAATTTATTGAACTGTAAATTTCACCAACACTTGGATTTGACCAGCCATTTTCATCTTTCTTTAATATTATGTTCGATAGATTTTTTTTTCAATAATTTTTATTTTCATTTTGCATTTATAAAAGACACAAACATTTTCATATTTACAACATCACCATAAGAGAAAGTTATACACTGTAGTTAATATAGAAACATGAAAGTCTTGTTCAACAGACTTTTGGTAATATCATGGGTAACATTTTATGTTTTTGTCTATCAGAATTTGAAAATTTATAGAACCGCAAATTTCTCCAAAACCTGGATTTGTCCTGGACTGCTTCACAGAATCATGATTCCCCAGTGAAAAATTTTGCACACAAAACACATAAGTATTACAAAAGTCAGCAAAGTGTATGAGTTAAAGATTTGTTAATCAAGTACTTATTTCTTAATGAATATGAATAGTGAAAAAAAAAATCAAAACTAAATAAAAATAAGTTAATTTCTGTGCCACTCTTGAATAATTGAACCATGATCAGTTATTGCTGGTAACATATTTATTCTTTGTACTGTCACTCTTTACTTATATGCTGTAACCAGCAACATTTTATTTCTTGCGGCTGAAAGTCTCGCAGTTCCCCCACACATACCTTATCATGTTTGTGTAGCCCAGTTTTTTTCTTATTATTCTTCAGTGCACTTATGGACTGAATAATAATAGTGTGCCATATTCAGTGGATCACAACACAGTTAATGCAGTTGTACTCTGGAAGCAATAATATGCACTGTACATTATATTAAAAAATACATTTTAGTATTTAAGATGTATTTATTCAGTGGAAAACAAGTAAGGACAATAAACGTCAGGTATTAATCAAAAGAACTTGGATTTATTCAGGTACACATTTAACAAGTTCAAATTGGGGGTATCCAACCCTATCTTTTAGTATCTCATTTTTTCATTAGTCATCATATTAACTGTTGGACTATGTTAGCACCCAATAACCATTTGACTGTTTATTTTGCCTTGATTTAGTTACATAGCCTGGTTAAGACTGCAGTCACTATTGCAGTCCCTTTTTTATTGTCAAACAATCAAAAGTCCTCCATGAATTAACTGTACGGAATTACCAACAGAACAAAAATAAGAAACTCATACAGAGACATGACTGTAGAACTTCAAATTCAAACAGTGATTCAAAATGTAAAACGTTTAATGTAGAGTAAGCACTTTCACAATAGTAACATTGCTTCATCAGACATACTACAACTTTCGCAATAGTAACATTGCTTCATCAGACATACTACAACTAACCATAAACCTAATTTAAATAATACAAAAATTATTCAATTAATCAATCAACTTAAAACAGCTGGATATAAAAAACCCTTAAAAATACAAGGACAGTGACCTTAAAAAGGCAATGTTATTTTCAAGCAACGCAAATGAAGTACATCATTCCTCAGCTGTGAAATAAATTGATCAATCAATTGACCAATATATGATATAAAATTGCTCTGCAAAGGAAAACACCTAAATCTAAGGTAGATCAGCTCTTCTGAGAAGCATGGCATAATGGTTAAGGTGTTTACCTTACAAACACAAAGTGCAGCATTTGATTCTCACATAGGGTAATTGCAATTAGCCTAGTACGCATTTATGAATGTAAGTTCTGAGAATTGTAAGTAAATGGCTAATCTTACTACCTTGCCTTGTACTTACAGAAGTTAGAGGCAAGGATTTAAGAAGTGTATAAGAAAATGTATTGCACTAAATAATTTGAAGGAAATTTCAAAAAGCTCACATGCACTAACCTAGGAGTAGGTATGTGTAGATAGTAAGAAAGGAAGGGGTATTCTATATCTGATTGAAATGAGAAAGTCAATGTTGGTTTAAGTGAAACTAAGAATGCCATAAGTAGAAAGGCCACTGGCTTTTCTTTAATCAACCTCTTGTATTTTATTGCAGGTTAAAATGCACAGTGTTTGCTTCCCCAGAGTAGGAAAAGAGGAGAAAACTGCAATTTATGTTTATTTCTCACTTTTTCCCTTTTGTCTGAGTTTGTGCAACCTAAGAGTTTACACACACACACGCACACATGCACACACACACACACACACACACACACACACAAACACACACACACACACACATATATATATATATATATATATATATATATATATATATATATATATATAAACATCTCCTCTGTGTAATTATCTCTTGGCTAGTGGGGGCTGGTTCTTTTGTGTTCTTGTAAAAAAAAAAAAAAGTTTCTGTCTTTTGCACACAGTGCAGACTAGAGAAGTTGTGACTGCAACTGAGCTACAAAATATAAGTATCATCTTGATTTTTTGATTATTTTTACAGATTACTGTTTTTACGATTTAATATATATAAAGCACTTTGTCTATTCAGTATCTTCACAAATCCTTATCTGTTTAAAAACTTTCAATTGTCTCTAGTGCTTGCTGTCTGGTAGGCTATTGTGTAAACTGAAACATCTCCTCTGTGTAATTATCTCTTGGCTAGTGGGGGCTGGTTCTTTTGTGTTCTTGTAAAAAAAAAAAAAAGTTTCTGTCTTTTTGCACACAGTGCAGACTAGAGAAGTTGTGACTGCAACTGAGCTACAAAATATAAGTATCATCTTGATTTTTTTTGATTATTTTTACAGATTACTGTTTTTACAATTTAATATATATAAAGCACTTTGGCTATTCAGTATCTTCACAAATCCTTATCTGTTTAAAAACTTTCATTTGTCTCTGTACTGCTTGCTGTCGTAGGCTATTTTGTCCCACTCTCCCTCCCTGTTGGTGTCTTGCTGTTATACTTGGTGGCTTTGCAGTTGCCCGCCCCTACTGTGACACACCTCCCAGTCTAGTGTCATTAGCTCATTCTGCTTAATACAGAGAGAACATTTGATAAGGCCTTCTGTTCCTCCTTTTTCCCTTTCAAAAAGTAAAACAAAACTTTTTTTTCTCTTTCGCCTGAACCTTCTTGTGTTCTGACTGTCCTTCTCAAACATTTTAGAAATATACAGTATATTTCAGAGCATTTGTTATAACTGTATTTGCTATAACTGATTTAAGTATTTTTTCTGGCTTTTTGATTATTTACTGCTTAGCGACTGCATTTTAGCCTGTTTATACAGCTCTGCATTCTATTTAAACTGTTTTTGTGTTGATCAACTGTTTTGCACTTTTAAAAGTTAGTTGTTGCTTAATTTTACCTGTAGGCTAACACACTCAAGTGCGCTAGCCGCTTAAAAGCATTTATAGCATTTACTGTCTGTTTTCCTCTGTTTTCTGCAAAAAAAAAAAAAAAAAAAAATCTTGTTTTCCCACCTTACTGAACTAGAATAGTCCAGTCTTCAGAGTTTGCTGATCTCTGGGCTTTGTCTTGGTTCCTGTGCTATTCCATATCCTTATTTGGATAAAAGGAAGCGTCTTTGTTCACCAGTGGGAGTGGGGAGCACTGAGCGGCCTATTTGTCCCTAGAGGAGTGGTTTCCAGGCAGAAACTTGTAGTCTATTGGCCATTTTGGGTCATTTCCTAGCTCTTTTCAGCCCCCTGTAATAAAGCCCGCTTTAGCGCGCTTTTTTGCTTGTATTCAACTCAGCACAACTCCTCGTGGTGTACTGCAGAGTTCTACAAGCAGCAGAGAGCAAAAGAGTGACTTTTTCCTGATTTAAGTATTTTTTTCTGGCTTTTTGATTATTTACTGCTTAGCGACTGCTTTTTCGCCTGTTTATACAGCTCTGCATTCTATTTAAACTGTTTTTGTGTTGATTAACTGTTTTGCACTTTTAAAAAGTTATTTGTTGCTTAATTTTACTTGTAGGCTAACACACTCAAGTGCTAGCCGTTTAAAAGCATTTATAGCATTTACTGTCTGTTTTCTTCTGTTTTCTGCAAAAGAAAAAAAAAAAAAAAAACTCTTGTTTTCCCGCCTTACTGAACTAGAATAGTCCAGTCTTCAGAGTTTGCTGACCTCTGGGCTTTGTCTTGGTTCCTGTGCTATTCCATATCCTTATTTGGATAAAAGGAAGCGTCTTTGTTCACCAGTGGGAGTGGGGTTCACTGAGCGGCCTGTTTGTCCCTAGAGGAGTGGTTCCAGCCAGAAACTTGTAGTCTATTGGCCATTTTGGGTCAATTCCTAGCTCTTTTCAGCCCCTTGTAATAAAGCCCGCTTTAGCGCGCTTTTTACTTGTATTCAACTCAGCACAGCTCCTCGTGGTGTCCTGCAGAGTTCTACAAGCAGCAGAGAGCAAAAGAGTGACTTTTCCTGATTTAAGTATTTTTTCTGGCTTTTGATTATTTACTGCTTAGCGACTGCATTTTCGCCTGTTTATACAGCTCTGCATTCTATTTAAACTGTTTTGTGTTGATTAACTGTTTTGCACTTTTAAAAAAGTTATTTGTTGCTTAATTTTACCTGTAGGCTAACACACTCAAGTTGCTAGCCATTTAAAAGCATTTATAGCATTTACTGTCTGTTTTTCCTCTGTTTTCTGCAAAAAAAAAAAAAAAAAAAAAAAATCTTGTTTTCCCACCTTACTGAACTAGAATAGTCCAGTCTTCAGAGTTTGCTGATCTCTGGGCTTTGGCTTGGTTCCTGTGCTATTCCATATCCTTATTTGGATAAAGGGAAGCTTCTTTGTTCACCAGTGGGAGTGGGGAGCACTGAGCAGCCTATTTGTCCCTAGAGCAGTGGTTCCAGCCAGAAACTTGTAGTCTATTGGCCATTTTGTGTCAATTCCTAGGTCTTTTCAACCCCCTGCTATAAAGCCCGCTTTAGCGCGCTTTTGTGTGATTTAGCGCGGAGTTGCCCATAGAGCACCATCGGGCAGCGCCAGTTAAACAAGGTTAAACTATTTCTGGCTCCGTAAAGTCTGCTCTTCAATTTTTCCCTTAGAACTTCTCTACTTGCAATCTAAACAGTCTATTCTCTATCTCAATAGCTCAGCACTTGCTCCTAAAGCATTTTTATATAGGTAAAGTACTTGTATACTAAACAAAGTACTACATTAGCCTAGAATCCCCTTGAGTACCCATTTCCCTATAGGTCCCTTCTGACTCAGTTACACAGCAAACTTTTTCACTTTTCTAGCATGTCGAAGGGTCAGTTGCTAGTGTCCTCTCCTGTTCAGCTGGTGAATCTGGGCATCTTGAGGCAATGTTACAATTGCCTCATGTACACAGACAACCCACTCCTTCTCCCACAAAACACAAATACATGTGAGAGATGCAACTATATAGCCAAACTGGAGGCTGAGCTCTCTCAACTCAGGACTGGCAAGACCAGACAGGAGGAGAAGGAAACCACGCACACCACAAACCCAGTTTCACATAGAACTATCACAACTGCAAAACAAACACATAAACACACAAAGACATACTTGGAGGCACTGATAAAAATCTACCAAAACTACAGAGGCCTCCAAAGCAGACACCCAAGCAACTGCCACCTCAAGACATAAGACATGCAACACATAGTTCTCAAAGTCAGTGTGCTAAACAGTCACAGCCCTTAAGGCCAAACACAATGCCAGACACACTTGTTATAGGTGACTCCATAGTCAGACACACTGACGTCCCACTCACCAGACTGAACAAGGAAAAGATCACAGTTAGCTGCCTGTCAGGCGCTAGAATCCGCCACATAACACAAGCACTCAGGTCACTCCACAGCAAGTACAAGTATGACTCAGTCATTGTCCATGCCGGTGTGAACGACCTGAGACGCACCTCCCTGGACTACATGAAAAGAGACATAGAGGAGCTCTCAGATTATGTAGCCCAGGCCGGTATGACCCTGACCCTGAGCAGTATCCTACCCTCACCAAGAATGATGCCACAATACAGAGACAAAACGATCAGCTTTAATAATTGGCTTAATTACTGGTGTCATTCTAAGGGGATCCAATGTCTGTCTGCCTGGGATGACATGCTTGACAAGCCACGCTGCCGCAAGGGACGGCTTGCACCTGTCACCCTGGGCTTCTGGATATTGGCAAAGGCTCTTGCCACCCCATAGTGCCTTTTTTAGGCAAGGCTCAAATGATAAACCTACCACCCTAGAAAACAAAAATGGAGAAAAACTAAGGGTAATACTGCTCAATGCCGGAAGTCTAAACCTCAAGATGCACGCCTCAAGCCCTCCTCAGTATGGAGAACATCGATGTTTGTGCTGTGACTGAAACCTGGTTCAAGGCTCCTGAGAGCACCCCAGCACTATCAGGTTAAACCTCATATCATGCGTTCCGCCCCAAAATCCGGACCGAACTACAAAAGGAGGGGAGTATCCATATTTATAAAGGATACCCACACCTCCAGGTTAGTGGCAATGCACGAAGCATCGGAGACCATCCAGGTGCAATTAACCATAGGTAAAACTGCCCTACAGTTTGTAACATGCTACAGACCACCTTCTCAAACTCAGGAAACCCACACAGCCTTCCTGAAGACACTGGAGAGTATAAATGTCTCTCCAAACACCATCATATTGGGTGACTTCAACTACCCAAACATAGACTGGGAACATTACTCAAGCCCCAACACCCTAGCCCAAAGGTTCCTTGAGTTCATAAACTCAAATGCTATGGAACAACTAGTCACCATTCCCACAAGAGGAGAAAATATACTAGACCTGATCATCACAAACATGGGGACAAAATGCTCCACACCGGAAGTATATCCCTCATTGGTGAGATCAGACCATAAATTAATCTCACTGGAGATCCACATCCCACCCCACCCCAGCAAAAAGACCACAGTGAAGAACTTCTCAAAGCAAACTTCACACTTCTTAAGACTGGAGTGGTATCCTTCAAGGCCCCGAGCCAGTGGAAACCACAACCCACGCTGCTGAAACCCTTACAAATGCCTTCTACGAGCACCTCCAGGAATGTATGGATCAAGCAATCCCTAATAAAATCAAGACCCTTTCCACCAAAGGCAGGCACCCAGTCTGGTGGACTCCAGCCATAAACAAACTCTACAACAAGAGGAGAAAGCTACTACATGACAGAGCAAAATCCCTAAATGGGAAGGCATCTCTGATCAATACTAGCAAAAAACTACGATCACTCATAAAATCATCCAAGGCCAACTTTGAGAGAAAAATCACTAATGACACAAAAGACAATCATAAAGCCTTCTTTAGCTATGTTAGAAACCTGGGTGGAAACTCCCAGATATGCTCAGAATTAGTCCAAAATGATAAAAAAATCACTGAACTCACAGACATTGCCAACATACTGGCAGACAGGTTCAGTGCAAATTTCTCCCCTCCCTCCCCCCAAAAGGAGAAATATCTATCCCACCAGAGTCTAGCCTCCCAAACATCTCAGATGCCCAGGTGAGAGCTGCTCTCTCTAAAGCAAAAAACACAGCATCAATGGGACCGGATGGTGTCCCCGGCTGTGTGCTACATGAACTCAATGAGGAACTAAACCCACACATAAGGCTGCTGTTTAATCTTAGCCTTACTACAGGATACGTACCCAAAGAATGGCGCACGGCAACTGTGGTCCCACTCCACAAAGGCGGTGCTTCTACGGACCCTGGAAATTACCGCCCATAAGCTTGACGAGCCTTGTCTGCAAAGCTATGGAGAGGATCATAATGGAACTCATAAATAAAGACATTGGGGACCTACAGACACTGGATCCTACCCAATTTGGCTTTGTCAAGGGCAGATCCTGCCTCTTGAACTTGGTCGACTTTTTGAAACAGTCACTAAGGCCATTGATGAGGGTAAGGCAGTTCACACAGCCTACCTTGACCTAGCAAAAGCATTGACACAATACCCCACTCGGGCATCATAGAAAAGCTCACCAGCTTAGATGTAAACCCATATGTCACAAGATGGGTTGCAAACTGGCTCAAGGACAGAACACACAGGGTTAGAGTTGCTGGTGCCATGTCAGACTCTAAGCCAGTCACGAGCAGTGTCCCACAGGGCTCAGTCCTGGGCCCCTCTTGTTCCGCATTTATTTTTCTGAAGTGCAGGCAAACATAGGGGATTGTGGCTGACAAAATTTGCAGATGACTGCAAACTGGGCACCATAATTGACACTCCATCAGACACAGACATCCTCCAGAAAGGTCTCATAGAAATGGATAACTGGTGCCAGAGCCATGGCCTTAAGCTAAATGCCAAAAAATGTATAGTCATACCCTTTGGGAAAAACAAGGTAACCCCTAATTACCACATAGGTGGTAATCCATTAAACACGGAAGAAGTTATCAGGGACCTGGGGACCCAAGTTGACAGTAACCTCTCTTTTGACACTCACATTGCCAAAGTGGTTAGGAAGACCTTCTACATTGCCCACCTGATCATGAAGGGATTCACATCCAGATCAGGAGAGGTCATTGTACCCCTGTACTCTTCACTTATCAGACCAATGATTGAGTACAACGCCCCATTCGGAATGTACCTTACCCGACACCTGCAGCAGTTGGAAAGACCCCAACAGTTCCTCACCAAAAGGATAAAAGGGCTCAAACATATGTCATACGATGCCTGACTGAAGAAACTCCAGCTCTATTCAGTCGCATACCGTCTGCTCAGAGGTGATCTGTGCCTGACATACAAGGCCGTGTCCAACCCGGAATTAATGGACATGCTCCACCTCAAAAAATCCAAATCCACCAGAGCCACGAGAGCAAGAGACTTAAACCTCAACACGGATATAAATAGGACGTGCTGGAGGGACAGATTCATCACCCAGAGACTCCCTACACTATGGAACAGAATCCCAGTCCATGTGAGGCAGAGCCCCTCACTGACTCTGTTCAAGAGAAATCTTGACGAGTGGATGGGAGATCGTAGGTTTACCCCGGGAATCATCTCTGTATCACTGCTGGACAGAGGCACAGCAAACTAATGGGTATAGTATTCTCATCCTAAGGGGTGGTGAAAGCCACACACACTCTGGCTAGGCTTATAAATGCCCTAGGGCAGATAGCCTAGTATGAACCTATGAACCTATGAACCTATATATATATATATATATATATATATATATATATATATATATATATATATATATACATATACTCACTCACAAACACACACACACACACACACACACACACATATATATATATATATATATATATATATATATATATATATATATATATATATATATATATGTAGTTCTGGGTGCGTGGCCTGCCCTCACATCAGAATGTGCATGAAGTCAAAATATTTTTGTGTCTTTTATGATGTCAAGAGTGTTGCTGCTCAAAGTTTAAGACATTTTAGGTCCACTGAATTGTGTGTTGTTTAAATGTCACATGATTCTTCATTGTTAATCTGAATGAAATGCACATGCTCTAAACACAGCTCACACATTTCAACTTAAAATCCATTACCTTGAGTACACAATACCTCTAAACGTATGTACTCAATTAACATGGCTTTTTGCGCAAATAAAACCACAAATTCACCTAAATATTTTAGTGGAGGTAAGACTCCCTACACCCCCCATCCCTGTACTTATATATTCTCACTCAATTGTTACTTTAAATTAGAGAAAGGTGATCATTTTTAAAGAGAAAATATATTCACTCTTTCTGTGGTACCCATGATTATGATGTCTAGAAAAGTGAAGGAATTTTAAGAAAGACACTTCACTGCAACTGGTTTTGAGTTAGCAACACACGTGCATACACACATGTACAGAAAAACACACACACCCAGTGGAGACAAAAATCTCGATAAAAGATGTCCACTTACAGAAGTAGGGCAGGATTACGTTAGTGCCAACCTCAGCAGCATGAATGCTGTCCCCTCAACCTACCCATTGCATGGCCACCCTTTGGATACTAGCCAAAGCATGTGTAAAAAAGGGAAGCCTAAGCATACATAAAGAATCTCTGCTTTTTGTGCATTTATGGAAAAAACACATTTTTCTTATATAAGTGAGAGTGGGAACATGCAAGTGAATGGTTATGGCTAAAAAAAATTAAAAGAAAAGGCAAATGACAGAGAATTTCCATGACAGGGACACATGTGTAGCACTTGAGGGTGTGAGTCATGTGTAACTGAACAGAGTGTAATGGCACATACAGACAGAGAGCTATGGAGTGAAAGCATTAGAAGAATGAGTCAACATACCTCCACTGATGCATTTTAATATGGTGATGTGGCTAGATGGGCAGTGGAACAGCACATGCAATAACTACAGTATCAAGGCAAAGATGCATTATGCAGCTGGTATTAGCAGAATAACTGCAGTGTGTCATGAGCCACTGCAGCATGACACTACATGGGAGAAGAACACAAGGTAGAAGATCACTGCATTACAAATAGGTAATGACACATATGCAGTGCAAGAAGGAACAGACAAAAATATAACAGGCATGTCAAAGTGTGATAAACAACCACATACAGCCATAATTGGACTATAATATATAGAAGAAGGGCACTGTGAATTTTGCAGGTGGTTTCAGCAGCATTTGAGGTCAGAGACAAGGTGATGGCAGAAATGGACCAGTGACTCTGGATGAAGATGTGCCAATGTACATGATAGTGTTTATACACAGAGGCAAAGCACAGTGCATATGTTCCACAGGATCACTA
Source organism: Protopterus annectens (assembly GCF_019279795.1). Lineage (NCBI taxonomy): Eukaryota > Metazoa > Chordata > Ceratodontiformes > Protopteridae > Protopterus > Protopterus annectens. The sequence goes on along the minus strand of NC_056733.1, from coordinate 573,570,643 downwards.
GAGATGGTTAGGGAGGGTTAGTGTGGGAATACCATGGGTGTGTACCATAGGTAGGTTGTTCAAAGTATAAGTAAATAACACATACTGCAGGAATGCAGAGTCAGACATGGACTACAAATGAATATGTAAAGTGTGACCTGCAGTGCTATAACCAGACAGAGCTACATGTCCACATTTGGCAAACATACTGCAAGGCAACAGTGAAAGTGGGTAGCCATCCCAATAGTAACATGCACAACAGCTGCCTCCTGACAAGTGATGTGTAATATAAAGAGAAAAACACATACAAAGTATATTAATCCTGTGCACAGAAACCGTATCAGTCATGCATTTTTATGTACATAGCTGCACACACAGATTAAGACAAAGTATAAAATACTGTGGCACATCGAACATATATGAGTTTAATTTCATATACTTCATAAGAGTCTTAAGAACCCAGACTAAGTACATACAGAAAGAATATACCAGCTGAGCAAAGTGCACAGGGTGAATTCTATGGAAAGTGAAGGCTTAATTCTGTAATAAATTTGGCATTGTGAAGATCTATATAGCAGCACTATTTTAATGTTGAGTTTGTGCCCATCCTCAAATGCCTAGACTGTTAACTGTTGTAATTAATGGAGTCAGGGTATGAAAAACATCACATTTTCATCTGACAAATATAATCTGGATTATATGTTTCACCCCTAGAGGATATTGTGACACATATCCCTGCATTGCTTTCCATTTGACTGATTATTGCAATAGTCAGTGTGGCAAGATATAAGGATACAAGCAGAAGGATAAAAGAGGATGTGAGGGGTTTGAAGGCAGAAGATGACAAGAGCTGGCAGAAGGTGTCAAGTGAGAAATAGAGGCTTTCTTAGATACAGCAAAAAGAAGAAAGGGAGAGACAGACATGACAAGACTGAAAACAGAAGAGAAGGAAATTACAGAAGACCAGGAAAGGATCGAAGGTCGCAAATGAATACTTTATTTCAGACTTTAGAAATGGAATGAAGATAGCAAATGAAAACTTTATTTCAGACTTTAGAAAGGAATTCGATGAGAGGGTACCATCTTGGGACAGCAGAAGGGCAGTGTTAGAGAGTCTGGACAGATACCAGGATAAGCAGGAAGCAGCTCGAGAGAGAATGGCGGTCTTCACACAGGAATAAGCAGAGATGAGATAAGCTGCCTCCCACCATTTTCAAGAATCCATTCTGTTAGCAGATCTTTAACAGATCACTGGTCACCGTGGAAATGCCTGATGACTGAAAGTTGCTAATTGTGGTATACTTGTGGAGGGGGTAGGAGAGGTGCAAAAAATCTGCAGAACCACAGGCCTGGTAGTCTAGAATCAGTGTCATGGGAAAGTCATGGACAGAATCCAGATGGAAAAGGCTGCTTTCATACAGGACACAGACATCAACAATACTCATGGCAACAGCTACTATGAGGTCAAGACCAGAAAGAGTTTTCAGACAAACCTGGTTTAATTTTGGGACCATGATATTTATTTTTATTTTATTTATTTATTTATTTATTTATTTATTTAAATTTGTTGACCGGGAGTGTTCGACTGTATGTGGGTCCATTTTCAGCGGAGGCCCGGGGAGAAAAGCTCCACAGTAAAATGAACAGACAGTAGTTACATTGGATTACATAGCGATTAACGATTTAACATTGAAATTTCTAACAACATATTTACAGATGAAGAACATAGTACATCAGTAGACAACTAGAATCTTTATTTGTGAAGTACATAACAGGCATTAACAAATGTAACAATGAGAAGTTCCTGCTGTATAATAAGTACTAGGCTTATGAGCATCTGAGCCTGCTATAATCAAGGTAGTTAGTGGTGTGGAAAGAAAGGTAGTAGTTGGATGGGGTGGATGATATTAGAGTGGGAGTTGCAAGGGCATAGCCAGCATGTTTTTAGGTGCGCTTTTAGTAAAGTTTTGAAGTAGGTGCATGATGGTACAGAGGTAATTGTGGGTGGGAGTGAGTTCCATAATTTGGCTATGGCGCAAGAGAATAATGCTTCACCAGCAGAGTTATTGGCTTTAGTGATCTGCAAGTGATTTTTGTTGCTGGATCTTAGTGGTCTGGTGGTGCGATAGGGTTGGAGTAGATTCTGGAGGGAAGGGACATTTAGTGGATGGTTTACTAGTTTGTGGGTGAGTGAGAGTTGATACCACTGAAGCAGGTGAGGGAGTTCAAGCCAGCCCAGTTCAGCAAGTGAGAGACAGTGGTGACTACGGTAGGATGCCCCTGTGGCGAATTTGGCGATTTTGTTGTAGCAGGTCTCTAACTTGTTTAGATCACATTGCCTTAGGTTGGTATATATTGGAGAGGCATAAAGTAGGTTACAAGTGAACTTGACAAGGGAATATAATAGGTGCGGTTGACCTGAACTTCAACAAGAACAAGACCATTAACTCTGTCCCTCACAGTAGGCTGCTAGGGAAATTGAATGGGTTGGTTGTACGAGCCCGACTTACTCAGACGGCTGTATGGTTCTATGGCAGGACATAGAATATCGTGCTGAAAAAGACAATGTCATGAATAAGGAATTTATCTAGTGGAGTTCACCAGTAGTCAGTCCTGGGTCTAGTACACTTCAGTGTGTTTATTTCAGACATATAAAGAAAGAGAAAACAGAAACACTTGTGTCACTGTTGGCAAACTGTTAGGGAAAGCAGTGGATAATGAAGTGAAGGAATCCAAGAAAGGGTTTGTAAAGGGGTTAGATGTGGATCAGTACAGATAGATGCAAAGCTTTCTGCATCTGTGCCTCAGCAACCTTAGCATGAAGTACCACCTCAAGGACTGGAACTGTTGGCAGGAGAGCAGAAAAGGATCTTAAAGTGATGATCAAACTTTAACTTGAACACCAGGTTCCAAGTGACTTTAACCAACAAAGTGAAGAAGGGATGTATCCTCACAGTGATAGATTAAGCAAAAAAGTAATATTTTGACTGTGATAAGCCCTGATCATGCCACACCTTGAGTTCTGTGAACAGTTCTGGAGCCATACGAGAGGATGATTATCATAATGCTGGAAGAAGATCAGAAGAGAGAGACCAGATGAATGCATGGGGTGGAGGAGAAAGTAAAAGACTAGACTCTAAAGAAGCTATAGCTCTTCTCTCATGAAACTAGAAGAAACAGTAGACATGACATCACCGTACAGGATAACATCAGGGAGATGGCCATGAATAAACTGAACAGGAAGGCAGAGAACAGAAAGGGCACAGACAGGAGGCTGTAGAGACTAAATTATGCTTGGTACTGCAAGTGCACATCTTCAAAGACAGGGTTATAGACCAAAGGAATGGGCTTCCTGAATGGTCGATAGAGAGGGCATTCACAGAGGCATTCAAGAAACCATGGAAAACTTGAGAAGATGTGAGTGGGAAATAGGAAAGGAAGAGAAGGACAACATCAAATGTGTTTAAAGAGCAGATTAATTAGACTTCGCTGTCAAGCAAATGCAATGTAATGGCACTCAGATTAGGCTACGGAGTATGAACTGCATTGATTTCAGCAGGTGCAGAATTCTGTAGCTAGACCTACTACTGGTTGTTCAAAATGCAGTGTTATCATATCAGTTCTATGAAGTCTGAGATGGTCAGCAGTGTTCAGGTGAATCCAATATAAGGATTTAATGTTGATTTATTTAACCGTATATGACACAGACACTTCGGGGAAATCCTGTGTATTCCAATGGTACAGTCTAAAACATGTGGCTGTGATGTTTTACTTATTAGGCCCATATCTTACAGAATCCCCTACCATCTATAGGTTGTTTCACAATGTCCCTTAAAATTCAGTTTTTAGTAAGATCTTTCCATCTGCACTGGATTAGGTTAGTTTTAGTTTATTGTTAAACTGCCTAGACCATCATTTGTTGACCTTGTCTTATAGTTTTTGTGTTTATTGTTTTATTCATTATTATGCCATTATACAGTATGTACTTACTCCCTAGATGTTCAAGAATTGCACAAAATATCATCTGTTTTTGGCATCAAACCTGAGAGGGGGGCCAATGACATATCATAAAATCCTTACAAGGACCTCTAGCCATCAAGTATTGCAGAAAGGTTTCTTGTACTGTTTTGTACCGGATGCAGGCTAATGTCCACAGTTATATGAACCTCCTTTTGCAGTTCTTGGTTCATATGTCTGCAGAACTGCATACAATAACTTGAAACTTATTATTTTAGGCTGAAAAACATATTACACACATACATACGTATCACTTTCCATATATATATATATATATATATATATATATATATATATATATATATATATATATATAGAGAGAGAGAGAGAGAGAGGAAGAGAGATAAAGATATAGATATAGATAAAAAAATACAAGTTTACTATCACACTTTTGTAAAATCATAATTATGAGACCATAATACTGAAACACCAAAATGCTAAAGACTGCAATATCAAACTCCTGGACCTGACCCCTTCAGGACCCATGTTAGCATTTGTTCCTGTGTCCACACCCCTGCAGGACCCATGTTAGCACTTGTTTCTAGGTACAATGTGGTAAAGGAATTTAGTATTCAAGATTTTTAGACATATGGCCTTCAGGTTTTGGTCATTCATTATTATGGTCTCAAAGAGCTGAAAGAGGTCTCTCATGACCCATCTGATGCATCAGTAAAGAACTCTTGAGTTAGAACTAGAGCCTGGGAAGGAAGCCCTGGGTTGAGAGAAAGCTGATGAACCCACCACTGAAGCTTGAGACAGGGAAGGAAGGGGACCGGGAAATCTGGGGGTTGGCAATGCAGGAGCTAGACAGACATGAACCACTGAAACTCTCATGTGGGGCCTGCCCAGAGGGAGCATGGGAATGGTGGAAATCAAGGAAGGACCCTGAGAAATTTACTGGCCATGACTGAAGCCAGATGGAGAAGAGACTGGAGAAAGACAGTGAGAGACAGGGCCTGGGGGCAGGTAGAGATGCCAACATGGGGATGGTCTGAATCCTGCAGTTGAGGAAAATATGATCCTGAGAAGGTGTCAAGGTTAATTTCTGGAAGTTTATGGTGAACTCCAGACTCTGTAACAAGGAAATAGTAAACAAGAGATCCTGAAGCAGAGTGTCGGGGGAAGAAGCCTGAATGAGCAGATCAGCCGGGTAGGGAAAGATGTGAACTTCTCTCATCCTGCAAAAGGCAATGAAAGGAGTGAGGCATTTGGTCAACGCACTTGGGGCAGTAGAGAGGCCAATGGACAAAGCAAAGAACTGAAAATTCCAGGAAGAAACAGAGAAATGTCAAAATTTCCTGAAAAGGGTTTGAATGGAGATATGAAGGTAGACATCTATGAGATCTAGAGAGACCAGAAATGCAGGGGTAGAAGAAGGGGAAATAAGAGTCTGAAAAGACAACATTCAAAAGGAAGGAATCCTGAGAAAGGTGTTGAGCTGGGAAAGATCCAGAACTGGTCTCCAATTACCCTCCTTTTTGTGAACCAAAAACAGTCTGGAATAAAAAACGTTCCCTCCCTACCTGGGCAGGAGGCAGAGCTTGCATGATGTGCCGGACCAAAAGAGAATAGATTACCTATGGAAAAAGAGGAAGTTGTTCCTGAGGAGGTTGAGGGATGCCAAAAAAGAGAGGAAGGGACTTCCAAACCATGAAATATTCCAATGGACAGAAGCCAAGAATATGTTGTGATCTTTAACCAATTGGGAAGAGACAGGAAAAGATGGAGGGGTGTTAAATAAATTCGTTAGAGTCAGACTGTAAAAATCATTGAGTTATTCAAACACAATGTCAATTAATAACAAACAATAATGCAGGAGAGCTTGAGTATCTTAAAGCTCTAATGTACATTAGGAGGCAAAAAACCATACACAAAGTTTGTATAGAATTTTGACTGCTTTATTGACCAAAACACATTGGTTATATACATTTCATTATCAGTTTTGCCCACCTCACTGGTGTGGTTAGTGACAGGGTCTTTACATCATAGTAATTCATAAAAAGTGCTGAATTTGTGTTTTTCAAAAGTCCTTTTCCCATGAGAATGTTGCAGCCTTGCAAGCAGCTGGTCAGTCACGATGACCTCCTGAGGATGTAGCCAATTCAAGGTTCTCTGATTAGTTCAAATACAATAGATGTATGTCTTCCTTAAAGCCTCCCTTTGTCTTTCTTGTTCCCAGCTCACTATCAGAGATAGTGCGCACAAGGCTACTCTCCTGGTGGAGGCAGGAAAGAGGACACACATGCGAACAGATTTATTATTTTCTAACTTTGCAAAATAATCTTTACTTGAAAGACATGAGCCAGACTGCATCTGCAAGCTGCCAAGGTCAAATTTCTGATTACACTGCAGCTTGTGCTTCAAGCAATAATATGCAGGTTTATTTCTACTATTATTCTAGTAAGACAGAATTAAATGCATTACCTAACCTTTATTCTTTATTATGGATTTAAGTACATTTATTCCTAACTAAAGCACACATTTCTCTATATATTTGATCACACAACTTATATATGTTTGAATGATTAAATACACATCTTCCTAAGCAGCACACATTGTAAATATATTTTCTAGGCAGCATGTATGTAAATATATTTTCTAAGCAGCACACATTGTAAATATATTTTTCTAGGCAGCATGTAGATTTTTCTAACATTCTCCCTCCTTTTAATGCATTTAATACTATGTGAAACATAAACAGTATTAGTTCATTTCTTAGCCTTTTCCTTTCAAGGACTTTCAGCTAAGTAAGTCATTTGTTTTATATTTCAGATAGACTTTCACTTGGTATCAACAAATTCAATTCTATATCTTGGTACATAGTTTCAGTCACTGATACATCAACTAAGTCTTTAACTAATTTTTTCACACAGGGTATCCCACAGCAGACACATGCTCCAATTATGAGCAGTACCACACAAATTGCAATCAGAATGTTCATAAGGACCGACCCCACCCCCAAACAGATTCTGGAAAAAGTTCGTCAGTGGGTTTGGGCCTGGTTCTGCCATTGCTGACACCTGCTGTATTACCTCCAGGTGATCATTAATTTCATGCTGGTTGTCTGGAATGTACGCACAGCATTCTTCTTTGATAAGCACAAGTACCACCTCTACGCCGCTAGGGTGAAGTCGAGAGCCATTCGGTTCTGTAATACAACTGTTCTCATTGCATTCATCTCATCAGTCACAAGTTCAAGAGCGGAAAAAGTCGCATTGCTCATTACTTGAGAAGTTTTGACAATTTTCTCAATTCCCAAATCGATTTGACTGCTCCATAGGTTGGGAATATTCCAGCCCAGGATATAACACTGTCACTCAAGTCCATATGGGTCAATTTTTCCTTGTCCTTCACAGGCGAATGATCCTTCCAGCTTGCTTCAATCTTACCCACTGGATTAGTAGGTTTTCTGACTGTATTTTCAGCTCGGTGAGCTACATCTCTTACATTACGTATTTTACCCAGGGCAATTCTGCAGTATGTCTTATGGCTGGAACCAGATAACCCAAAAACAACTGCGGACCAATTCTCAGGTAACCATTTATAGGCCTTTTTCCCACAAACAAAATAACAGTTTTCAACTTTTGTACTGATGCGGTTAACCCTGAATGAAACATTTTCTTATCTATAACAGAGAATTGTCTATATATTTCAGGAGATTTTGCACATTTCTCAATGTTGTTTTCATCAAGCTTAAATATGAATCATAATTCGTGCTGCAACTAGTACCTTGGTCTATAGGTTTTATATAACATTTGTAAGACACAGTTATGTTACAGTTACTCCAACCAACCTGGAGTGTATCATTTTAACAAAACAAACAATTCCTTTCTGAGTAACAGGCAAATGTAATGCCACTTTGTCTTGTGATCTCACAGTGCCTGTGTCAAATAACAGGTTTTCCCAAGTTGCATTTATTCCCAAAGGACAGCAGACATCAAAAGTCCTCCATATGCTGTGGGTATTGCAGTACAGACCCAGCAATTTGAAACGTTCATAGTCTCTACATAAACTCGTTTCATAGCCAGGTATGTGTTAAAGTTTGGGTGCCAGTCTGTAGCCAGTCCTTCATCACGTTTTATTAATTTCACTTCTGTAGTTATATGCAAGAAAAACCATAACAACAAAAGTTACTACAAACATAGTTATTAAGTGTATGATCAGTAGGCCAGTGAACCAGTGTCTCTGGGGTTGTTTCACATTTTATTCATTCTGCCTCTGGCCATCCTGTTCCTGTGGTATGTCCAAACTGAATTTCTTAACAGGTTTACAGTGGGTTAAATGAACCCAGGATGATCTCTCAGCAATTTTCACTGCAGTGGGTGTTGCCAACAGTACCTGGTACGGACCTTCCCACCTTGGACTCGCCCAGTTCTTTCTCTTTATGATTTTCAGCCAAATCCAGGACCCGGGTCAGCACGGCTTCTGGTTTTGTTTCTTGTTTATCTGAAAAGAGTTCAACTGCAAAACAGTCTTATTTGTTAATAACTTTTCATATAACTAGCTAATGAGCCATCGGCCTCCAGCTCTGCAGGCATGAGGGCCTTCCATTGTGGCACACAATATGCCCTTCCAAACACTATTTCAAAGGGGTCAAGCCCTTTACATTTGGAACAGTTCTCATGCTCAGCAGTGCTAAAGGCAGACAGCAAATCCAAGTCTTTTGAGTCTCACTCATTAATTTTCTCAACTTGTTTTTCAAGATTCCATTGTACCTCTCCACCAGTCCTGCTGACTGAGGGTGATAAGCACAATGGTTTTTCAAAGAAATCCCAAAAATCTCCCAAGCTGCTGTATCGTCTGGTTAACAAAATGTGTCCCATTGTCACTATAAATTCTTTCCGGTATGCCAAATCTAGGAATGATTTCTTTCACTAGGGCCTTTGCCACTGTTGCTGCATCCGGATTTCTAGTTGGAAAAGCTTCTACCCATTTTGAAAACATATCTATGATTACTAAACAGTATTTTTCCCTTCACATGTGTTCAGTTCTATGAAATCCATACAAATAGTATGGAACGGATAGGGTGGTGTTGGAAAACTCCTCGCTTTGGTTTAAATGCTCCTGTGCATGATGTTTGCTACAAATATGACATGTTGCACAAAATTTTTGTGTATAATTGTAAATCCATATGTTTGGAATGTTTTGTTAACTAACTGTACCATCCCCCCTGTTGAGACATGGCTCTGCCCATGACTCAACAAAGCTGCATATCTAAATAAATTAGATGGCAATATGGGCTTTTCTCTTTGGAGATGTACAGTCCCTCTTCAAGGATTGCTCCTCGTTTTATCCACTTTTGCTTTTCTGCTTTTGTAGCTAATGTCTGCATTGTTTTTAACATTTCTAAATCTAGAGTCTCAGAAGGTTGTAGTTCTTCATTCAAAAGCACAGTTTCTGGGTTTGAGGCAGCTTGCTTCGCAGCTGCATCAGCCCGAGCATTCCCTTTTGAAATTCTGTCTTGTTGTTTTGTATGGGCTGCACATTTACAGATAGCTATTCTAGCGGTAAACTGAATAGAATCTAACAGGTTCAGAAATAATTGCGCATGATTAATCGGCTTGCCAGTAGATGTTATCATTCCCTGTTTTTCCATTGTTGTGCAAAGACATGCACTGTAGAGAAAGCGTACTGACTGTCAGTATATATGTTAACACATTTGCCTTCGCTAGAGTGCAAGCACGTGTCAAAGCTATCAATTCTGCTGCTTGAGCTGACAGGTTATGTTGCAGGGGTTGTGCTTCTATGATTTCGTCATCAGTCACTACTGCATAGCCCACTAGGTTCTTCCCTGTAGGACCCTCTACAGGACCCATCCACAAAAATGTCACCTCTGCGTCAGCTAAAGGTACATCAGTAAGATCTTGTCTGGGTGTGGTTATTTGTTCCATTTCCTGTAGGCAGCTGTGTGGTATGCCATCCACAGGAATTGGAAGTAATGTCGACGGATTTAATGTTGTACAACGTTCAATTGTCATATGGGGTTGACTCAATAGTATGGTCATGCAAGAAAGATGTCTGGCAGGGGATAAAAATGCTATTTTTCCTGCAGTAAAATTATCGCAACTGCATGAGGTACTCTCAACGTGAGAGGATGAAACAACACCACTGAGGCTGAAGCTTGCACTGCCATAGCTGCTGCGACTACTGCTTGCACGCAGGCGGTAATGATCGTGCCACGGATCTAACTGTGATGAATAGTAAGCTATGGGGCGTTGCTTGCCGCCATGTTGTTGCGCCAGTACTGACGCCATATATCCCCTTACAATCTACAGTTTGGAAAAATCTCTTATGGTAATTGGAAGCCCTAAAACTAATGATGAAACTATCAGTTTTTAGTCTGCAAAAGCTGCCTCTGCTTCGGAGTCCAGTGTAGTGTTTCTTGTGCTGCCATTGGTGTTTTAAATATTAAATCAGCCAATGGAGCCGTTTCTAAAGCATAATTGGTATCCAACCTCGACAAAATTAGTCGCTCCCAAGAAGGACATCATTTCCTTCTTGGTAGTTGGTCTGGGTGCTTGTAAAATAGCTGTTTTTCGTTCTTCATCTAATGTTCTGCCTTCTTTGGATATCACATATCCCAGGTATTTAACCTGTTCTTTCCAAAGTTGCAATTTATGTTTATTCACTTTATGCCCTTGCTCAGCTAAGAATTTCAATAATTCTATTGTGTCTTCCCTACACTGTTGCTGGGTAGGGGCTGCAAGCAAGATGTCATCTACATAAAGTAGTACTTGGCTGCCCCCTGGTGGAGAAAACCCTGCCAGGTTGCTAGCCATCTCTTGTGCGAATATCGTTGGACTTTCACTATATCCCTGTGGTAGTCGGGTGCGTATACCTTTGCCCTGAAATGTAAATGCAAACCAATGCTGGCTGTCAGGGTGGATAGGTATTGAGAAAAATGCATTGCTAATATCTACCACGGTGAAATATTTCTGTTGTGGCTTCAAATCATTTAATAAGGTATGTGGGTCTGGCACCGTAGGTGCTCTTGGTATTACCGCATCATTTACAGCTTGTAAATCTTGCACCATCCGCCATTCCCGTTTGCTTTTTTACAGGAAATAGAGGAGTATTACATGGTGAATCTAAAGATTCCACCAGTATCCCTTCCTTGAGTAATGCCATAATAATAGGTTTGATTCCTGTTCTGCATCCTTGCTCAAAGGATATTGTCTTTCTTGGTCTAAAGGCTGATTTTGGTGTAATAACTACTGGCCCTGCTGTCTGAATAAGTCCTACATCTGATTTTCCTGTTGACCAAAGAACATTTGGTATTTCACTCAAAGCTTTTCTTCTTCTTCTATCAAGAACGCCATTCAGCTGTCTTCACTCTGTTGTAAGTGTACAGCTGGGCGTGCTTCGTAACCAATTCAGTTTCTGTTTCTGTACTCCTAAGTCCGATAACTCTGAGTCAGTTAGTCTCTCCCATCCTGTCACTTTGTCACCCAAGTCTACCCACCTAACATTCTTGTTTTTGGTTAGGTTAACGTGTGGTAGTTTATTGGATTTGTACAATTCCAAAACTCCTGAGGTAACGAACAACTCACCACACTGTTGCCCTCAGTGTCCCAGTATAGGGTCCGTAATATCAGTCTATTTGCAGGATTCCTGAACAACTTTTGTTCGTATTCTTTATCAGGTCCTGGTGTGCTACAATAATATAGGGTACAATGTAATAAATGTTGCTGGTCAGTATCGAGGGAGGCACCTTGCTGGTGGCTACATTCATCAGTTCCTCGGTCACTGCCCCTGGTCCGGTTGTAACCAGATCCTGGCTGTACCAATAATAAGCCTCCCCTCGACCGTACTACAAAGGTGTCAGTTTGTCTCTGTGCCTCCATACCGTTCATGGTAGGGACTACTGCTATGCCAAAAGTTGCATAAGATCTCTTCCTAATAGGTTCATGGGGCATTTGGCAGAAAGTACTATTTTACTTCTTTGGGTCATGCCCGAGACTGGATCAGTTATTGCTATATCATGGGAAAGTGGTTCCCTGTACAACTGTCCGTTTGCTGCTTTCACTAATATGTAATCAGGTGACTCAGAATGTTCCGTAACTTTGAAGGATGTATCAAAGTTCGTGATGCTCCTGAATCACACAAAAATTTGATTTCTCTCCCTTCTACCAGAAGTGTAACTTCCGGTTTCGTGTCTGCTAAATAGAGCTCTAAACTCAGTAGTGCCAGATCTAAAACTTCACTTTCCCCAACTTCTACATCCAGTTGCATGTCATCTGCTTCTTCTAAGGTATTTACATCATCCCCTGCTCATTAGTCTCTTCTGATAGCTGCTGAGCAGCATAACTGTCATATAGTCAATCCTCATCTTCCTTATCCTTTTTTCCGCAGGTGCCTTGCTCCTGCAATCCCTTGCCAAATGTCCCTTCTTACCGCAATTGAAGCATTCACCTTTTTCTTTCTGCTCTCATAAATTTCTGAGTTTTTGTCAGGCGTTTGTTACCCTGAATATTTTGCTTACCCTTTTGGCTGCTTGTACTACAAAACTTCCGCACCGTCTTCAGCTGTGAAGACCTGCGTTTTTCTTTTACTGTTAAAATGTTTTTCGGCATGTCTAGCATACTCTAACAAGGCTTGAAGCCTACTTGTTCGGTGATCTATCATGTGCTTCGTGATGAAGCTATTGATAGGGCCAATACAACCTTTTAAAAATGCATTTTTCAATTGTTGTTCATATGAACTATCATTTTTTTGATTTTCAGGAACAGGCATGCCACTATGGTTATTAAAACATTCTAACAATCTACCATAGTATGCATCCACAGTTTCATTATCTCGTTGTACACACTGGTTAATGCAAGTCCAGTCTGCCCTAGGTTTCCATTTTTCAGTAATGCGGTCTGTAAGACCCTTCAATCTAGTATCTAGTTCTGCGTCACTATGTGGGAGTGGCCTGTGTTGTGCGTCACGGGCATTCCAGGTGCCACAAATCATGTGCCAGTCTGGACCTAAAATTTGTCTAACTACTCTTTCTACCTCTTCCCCATTTAAGTGGTAACTCAATCTCATACCCTGTAAATCCTGTAGAAATTTCTCAAAGTTAATTTTGGATGGGGAATTCCTTCTGTAGCTTTTCGGATGTCTTCCGTGTCCATGGTCTATATACTAAGAGAGTTGAGGCCTGGCCCTCCTGTCCTGCCTGCGGGTTTGGTACTTCTATTAATGGACAGATTTCCTCACCCTCATCTAATAAATTCCCGCTTGGTTGAACATCTACAAGTGTTTGACGTGTTCGGGATCTAGTCCCGATAGGTTCTCTTACAAATGGTTGTCTTAATATCCCTGTTGTCTCTGGGTAACGTGGGGTCAGCCCGCCTCCCGCTTCATATTCTGAGTAAGGCATCGGTGGACGTGGTAGGGAGGGACCGATGCTACTATTACATTATTATCCTCTTTGTCTAAAAATAATGCCTTTGCATTTTTATTTTTCTGTTCCTTCGTTCGCTTCCTCAATCCACCTATGTGCTTGAGGAACACCCAACTGTCGTTGTTTTTGCCTGACCTTCTCGTCAGATTTTAACTGTCTCAAAAGTTTTACTAATGACATTTTATCCAATTTACCATCAAAGTCATACTTGTTAACCCATGTTGCAAAATATCTCACATTATCTGCTCTCTGTAATTGCATATATTTTGCATCTTCTGTTAGGGGCGGGTCACGTGACCCTTTAGTGCATTCATTTCCCATGTCTCTGAAAGAGAAAAAAGAGAGAGAGAGAGAGAGAGAGAGAGAAAAAAACAACAGAACTGTTATGTAACCCTTTCTCTTGTACCACGTGGTATCTCTATTCCCCGTATTCACAGTAGTGTCTAGAATGACTGTTTACTTTGTTTTGCTTTATTTCCTGATCTATGACTCAAGATACAATACTTGACTACCTCTCTCCTGCTATCACAAACCTTAGCAATAGCACAGTGTAACCTGGTCCCCGATCTAAAACAAAACAAAGAGAGGAATTCTGCTTACCCGAGCCTCCTGCTTATGTTTGATAGGCTTTTAGGACCCAGTTTTCCGCCACAGATCAGACAAGTGGACAGCCTCTTTGGCACGACAATTCAGTCGGAGGTCTTTCCTTCTTCTCGCAGACTTCAATACCACCTATATATTCTGACCTGTAGCTTACCAAGGGAATTCCGCACGATTAGGACCAAGATGTTAAATAAATTGTTAGAGTCAGACTGTAAAAATCATTGAGTTATTCAAACACAATGTCAATTAATAACAAACAATAATGCAGGAGAGCTTGAGTATCTTAAAGCTCTAATGTACATTAGGAGGCAAAACCATACACAAAGTTTGTATAGAATTTTGACTGCTTTATTGACCAAAACACATTGGTTATATACATTTCATTATCAGTTTTGCCCACCTCACTGGTGTGGTTAGTGACAGGGTCTTTACATCATAGTAATTCATAAAAAGTGCTGAATTTGTGTTTTTCAAAAGTCCTTTTCCCATGAGAATGTTGCAGCCTTGCAAGCAGCTGGTCAGTCACGATGACCTCCTGAGGATGTAGCCAATTCAAGGTTCTCTGATTAGTTCAAATACAATAGATGTATGTCTTCCTTAAAGCCTCCCTTTGTCTTTCTTGTTCCCAGCTGCACTATCAGAGATAGTGCACAAGGCTACTCTCCTGGTGGAGGCAGGAAAGAGGACACACATGCTAACAGATTTATTATTTTCTAACTTTGCAAAATAATCTTTACTTGAAAGACATGAGCCAGACTGCATCTGCAAGCTGCCAAGGTCAAATTTCTGATTACACTGCAGCTTGTGCTTCAAGCAATAATATGCAGGTTTATTTCTACTATTATTCTAGTAAGACAGAATTAAATGCATTACCTAACCTTTATTCTTTATTATGGATTTAAGTACATTTATTCCTAACTAAAGCACACATTTCTCTATATATTTGATCACACAACTTATATATGTTTGAATGATTAAATACACATCTTCCTAAGCAGCACACATTGTAAATATATTTTTCTAGGCAGCATGTATGTAAATATATTTTCTAAGCAGCACACATTGTAAATATATTTTTCTAGGCAGCATGTAGATTTTTCTAACAAGGGGAAAGGAAACATGGCAGAGAGAAAAGGTAAACACATTGTTTAATGGTACTTGTATTATCCTAAAATCATGTTTCTGGGTGTTATGGGTTCAAGTAGACTTATCAGAAGGCACATGTCTAGAACCCTTTTTTTCCCCTTAGGCAGACAGCAAGACTGTCTATGAACAAAAGCAGATTTTGAGGGGTGATTCCTCTGAAATGTAAGAACAGGAGAAACAAAAATATTCTGCAGAGACTTGAAAAGTTCGCCAGCAGGAGCAACACCTAAAAGATTTTTATTATCCAAAACAGCAAGCAAAAGTTTGCCCTTAATATCACCTGAAGATGAGGCCAAGAGCAATGCATCATAACAGAACCAAAGGCAGCTACCCTGGAGGAGGCATCATCTGCATCTAAGCTGCATTTGATACATTAGTGAGCCACTTGAGAGATAGAGCCTAACAGAGAAAGTGCAGGATCTTTCCCCCCTGAGTCAGGAAGGATAGAAACCACTTAGGAAACCAGGGAAAGGTGGGCCAAAACATACCTGGTCATATGAATCAGGTGGATGATGGCCTGAAAGGATAAGGTGGCAGCAGTGTAAAACTTTTTGCCCAGCCTCTCCATGGTTCTACTATCCTTTTCTGAAGGTGGAAGCTAGGTACAGGGCAGCAGCTTGGAAGGCTTGTCAGAAGAGACACACACTGCAGAAGGGTCAGCAGAAGGGTATTTATAAAGAAATTTATATTCATCAGACACCTTGTAAAATCTATCATGTTTCTTGGGTGTAGGGAGCTAAGAATCAGGGGCCATAGAAGCTGCTGATATGGTGTCCAGGAGGGCAGCCAGAATAGGGAGAACAGCTGATGGCTTAGGAGACTCCATCTGGAGGAGTTCATAATACCTTTTCTGAATGTTAGAGACTTGAGAATAATCCCAATTAAAAAAAAAACATCATGCAGGCAACAGTATCCCCAAAGGTGAGTTCTTCCAGAGGGAATATGGACTAATAGAATCCTCTTCCTCTGAACTGTAGTCCAGAGGGGAAGGAATTTGAGAAGAGTATGCCAGGGACTCTTCCCCAGAATCCATATCCTCATCTGAAGAGTCTAGTTCTCTGGATCTTCTAAGATGAGTGGAAGACCAGGGAGAGACAGGCACAGACACCCCTTGAGGAGGCTTTAAAATTATTAAAGCATTAAATAATCCCCAAGTAAAATCTTACCATTCATGCTGAGAATCCTTAAGTACAAGGGGAAATATGCTTGGCTTTAATTATTTATGTATTTATTGTCATTTGTTAACTGGGATGGTCCATCTGAGCCAGGGGCCCATTTTCAGTGGAGACCCAAGGAGAAAAGCTCCAGATACATTTCACAATATAAAAAACAGAGATATATTTACAAAGGTAAAAATATGAAGTTGTTATACATAGAAAATAAGAAATCACAATTTTACAGAGTTGTGTATAAGCTGCATAGTGTTACTATAAAACAGCAATAAAAAGTTCACATGTAGAAATATATATAGGTTTCAACAATAAGTCTATGTACAGCAGTATTTACAAGAATCAGGTTATAGGTCTACTGTAATAGATGTATCAGAGAGACAAATATAAAAATATGATGTATGCAGGGAGTCAGGAGATAGAATTAACAGGAGAGCAGTAAGATGTCAAGTAGGAGTTTGACAAGGACTGGGCCAGATTATTAGTAGGTCGTTTTTAAGTTTGAGTTTGAATTGGGCTTTATGGGGGATAACTCTTATATTATAGGGGAGGGCATTCCAGGTATGAGCAACAGAGAATATATAAAGGGATTTAGCAATATTTTTATTGGGTTTGTAGATATTGAGAAGATTTTTGTCAGATGTGCGGAGCTGGCGATCGGGTTTATAGAGTGATACTAGGTTTGAGATGGAGGGACAGGATTTACGGTTGTAGAGTATAGAGTGTGTAATGGTAATTGTGGAAGAAGTTGATTTTGGAATTCAGGCCAGAGTAAAGACTTAAGAGCGTGGCAGTGGTGTGATTTATATGGTTGGTTGGAGGCAAATCTAGCTATTTTGTGGTAGGTTTGTTCTAGTTTGGAAAGAAGAGATGACTGAAGGTTAGTGAGTACTGGAGCTGCATACAGAAGACATGGTAAGAGGAGAGATACAGCAAGGGAGAGTTTGGTCTAGGGTAAGAGTAGATGTTATGTGATCCTATCTCGCCTACATTCTGACTGATGGGTTCGGAGCCAATCCCTCGGCTCCGACTCGGCACGCTTATGCCAAAGAGCGAAGTCTCTTATTGGCTGAGCTTACTATATCCCAGGATGCACCACTACCAGTCCCCCAGATCTAGTTTGCCGCTAACTAGCAAAGACGTGGTCTTGAGCTGGCTGAGCTAAGTAGTGTTTTTCACTAACTTTTTCTGTCAGGAATTTCCTAATTCTTCAACAAAAGCTGTTTTAACAGCTATATCTTACTTTTGTGTATGAGTGGTTATTTTTTTTGTGGAAAATTTGTGTAGTGGTTGCCTGTTTGTTCTGACTAGAGGCCCCTTTTGAATTGAAGGGCCTTTCCCTGTCAGTCAATTGTCTTTCGAGTCCTTAAGGGTTCTCCCTTTAGTTGATTTTTCTGTTGTTGTGACAGCCTTTGTTAAAAAAAAAAAAAAAAAGTAAAGTAAAGTAAGTGTTTTTTCTGTGTTAGTTACTAAATTGTTGCCATAATGTCTCAGGCCCCTAGGCCTTCGGGCTTTAAGAAGTGCACTAAGTGCAGTTTTAAAATGTCAATCACAGATGATCACTCTCTCTGTGTGTATTGTTTGGGCGCCAAACATTTGCAGGAGTCCTGCAGCATGTGTCACGCGTTTTCCTCGAGGGTCCTCCAAGAGAGGAAAAATAAACTTATTTTGAAAGGCCTCATTAAACCCTCATTTGAATAGGCATTAGCTTCCTCTCCTTCTCCTGCTAAAAGAAAGGCGTCTCCGACCAGTCCGTCGGAACCGACCGCCAAAAGACATAGGCAGGCTTCTCCTTCGGCTCCACGGACTTCGAGCCGAGGCGGAACAGTCTGCCTCGATGCCTCCAGCCTCAACTCCTCTGGGTTCGAGCCGACGGCTGGGGCATCGAGAGGGTCACCTTCATCGGCTCCACTGATCTCGAGCCGATGAAGGTTGTCCGCCAGACACTTCCTCCTCGGCGAAGCCCTCTTGGCACCGATGGAAATTGGTTTGGACAATTCTTGGCGCCGATAATTGTCGAGTCGATTCGAGCCGGTCCCCTAGTCCCTTGGAGCCGTTGGAGAGGCCTACTCGACCCATTCGGTCTCTTCCAGGTCATCAAGGATGTCAGATTCGGACATAGACAGGGTGCTCCAAAGACTGTTCCAGTCCCCAGTCTTTCAGAAATTTGTTTGGCTCCGACCCACTTGGCTTCGAGCCGATAGCACATTCCATTGCTATTCCTCCTCCGACCGCCGGCTCCGTGAGCAGGTGCTGATGGAGCCAGTGGAGATCCTAGGGTCGGCTCCGACCCTTACTCCAACCCCGCCTTGGGTCCGAGTTTAGCACATGGACTTCTTGGCCGGACCGGGGTGACATTTGGGACCAATGCTGTCGGTTCCTAGCCTCCCTCTCGGTGCTTTCGGGACTTCCGTCTGCTGTCATGGCTCGAGACCGGACCCTCCCAGGATTCTGGGGTCCTGCCTTCAGAGCTATGAGGAGTGCCTTGGCCAAGTCTTCTTGCCATCTCTGGCTTTACCAGCACCTTCCCTGGGCATGGAGACTGGGTCTTTGGCAGTTCCCTGTCTCTAGGCAGCGGAGCCCAGGCCTGAGGTTACCCCACTGGGGTTCCCCTCCTCCTGAGGGTCTTTGAGTTGTCTTGAGGAGCCCCAAGGAAGAGAACGTGCAAGAGGAAGCACGTGGACTCCCCTGAGTCTCTTACATCGTACACTGATCTTGATGATGCGGAGGGGTCCCCGAAGTCGTCCTCGGATGATGTCTCATTTGCAGACATTCTAGAGATCCTTAAGCAACAAGGCGGCTGGAATTCCAAACCCCCCTCCGCTGATGAGTCGGTGTTCCTCAAGGCCTTCGGGGCTCAGCCCTCCACCTCCTGGGTGTCTCCGCCCTTCGACGAGCTCCTGGATTTGGTTTGTCGGAGGGTGTGGGAACATCCAGATACTGTGGAACCAGTGCCTTCTCGCCCTAACAAATTTTTGTCTGCACCACCCGAGAAGGAGTTCTTAGGCGTGGCTGTAGATGCCATGGTGGTGGCATGTGCTGCCCAGCAGGACGTGGCAGAGGCTTCAACGTCCGTCCATCCTCCTAATAAGGAGTCTAGGAGCATGGACCTGCAGGAGCGCACCCTGACTTCAGCGGCCTTTACTCTGAGGTCCCTGAATTATTTGGCACATTTCACCAGACTACAGTGGGATCTGGTCAAGGAGCTCTCAGACTCCCTCTCAGGTAACCTACCTGAGCAGCTAGCCCAGTCGGTTAGCTCTCAGTTGGCTATCCTCACCTCGATTTCTAACTCGTCCATGAGGCTCATTTCATATGCGGCGAAGGGCGGGCAAGCGGCAGGCACAGGCATGGCTCTCTGGAGACAAGCCTGGCTCCGTTTGTCATTTCGGAGGCCTTCAAGTCTTCCTTTGCCGCTCCCTTTGATGGGTCCTCTTTGTTTGGACCCAAGGTAAAGACACTCTTACCGCTGTGAGCAAGAGGGAAAGACTTTATCTGCGGTGGGACCACGTTATTGCACTCCCTTTCGGCCTTATCCCAAGGCTAGAAGAGGAGGGAAGATGTGGTTCCGCAAATCACAGAAATTCTTTCCTCAAAAGCAGGAAGATTCCCCTTCCAGAGGCAGAGGACGGGGAAATTTTTCTGGGAGACGCCGTCCCAGAGGCGGCAGAGGCCCCCGCAACACTGGAGACCGCGAGTCCTTTCGTGGCTCTTCAGCCTCCCACACTCCATGAGGGATTGCCCGGCTGTGCTGCTCCGGAGCCAGTCGGGTGCCATTTTGCCAAGCACCTAAAAGCCTGGGAGTCTATTACTCAGGACAGATGGGTGCTTCGGATTATTGCCGGAGGTTACAACATCTGTCAAAGCTCACTCTACCAGAGCTATGGCTACCTCTATTGCATTTCATTCCAAGCTCGCTATTTCTGAGATTTGTGCTGCGGCTACTTGGTCCAACCCGCACACTTTCATTTCCCACTATAAATTGGATGTGGCATCTAAAGGGCGAGCATCATTTGGTTCCACGGTACTCAGGAGTGTTTTCCAGTGAGCCACCCAGGATTTAGGTGCTAGGGACGCTGTCCCATCAGTCAGAATGTAGGCGAGATAGGATCACATAACATCTTTTAGTTATGTACTCACCATAACTTCAGATGTTTGGGATCCATCTCACACATTCTAATACCCACCCTCCTTCCCCCTGCCTTGGAGATCAGAACAGATTGAACGGTTTTGAGTTCTACTGTTTTTATCTTGTATCATCTGTCGATGTTATATAAGCAGTGCATGCGTGTGTGCATGTATGCTGACAAACTAGATCTGGGGGACTGGTAGTGGTGCATCCTGGGATATAGTAAGCTCAGCCAATAAGAGACTTCGCTCTTTGGGATAAGCGTGCCGAGTCGGAGCCAAGGGATTGGCTCCGAACCCATCAGTCAGAATGTAGGCGAGATGGATCCCAAACATCTGAAGTTATGGTGAGTACATAACTAAAAGTTTATGATTATGGTATAGACGTCCAAGTTTTTGGTTGGTTTTCTTTATACATTGATTGATATGTATGTCAAATTTTAGTTCATCATCAATAGTTACACCAAGTAATTTAGTATAGGGTTCAGGTGTGATGGTACTATTGTTAAGTGAGGTAGTAGAGAAGGTGGATTTAAGATGAATCATTTTTTTGGAAGGAAAAGTCGAAGCTTTGTTTTTTTTTTTTTGGGGGGATAATATTAATTGATTATCAGTGAGCCAGGTTTCAAAGGAGGTGAAGGTGTCTTGGGTATGTGCAAAGAGTTCTGGGATACTGTGCACAGTGGTGATAAGGGTTGAATTATCAGCGTATTGTAAGAGTGTAGCGAGGTTAGTAGCAGTATGTAGTGTGTTAGTGAAGATATTAAACAAAAGGGGTCCCAGGAAGGAACCTTGAGGAACACCAGTGTTGATGGGTAGAAATGGAGAGGTGACCGATTGCCAGCATATAGACTGTTGTCTGTTTAATAAGTAAATAGAGAACCAGTTTGGATAGCATTTTGGGGTGAGATACTGTATAGAAAGCCTTTGAAAGATCAAGGAATAGACAGGAAAATAGAAGGTTATTATCCTGGGCTTCTGGTACAGTTTGGGTAAAAGAGAGTAGTGCAGTAGATGTACTGTGGTTGGGTCTGAATCCATGTTGGGTGGGAGTAAAAAGATTGCTATCTAGCAAATGTTTAAGTAGTTGGGTGTGGATACATTTCGCAAGAATTTTGGAGAGTGGGGAGAGAATGGCAAATGGGGCAATTGTTGGATGGGTTTTCTGTTTCTTTTTCCGAGGGATGTGTGCAAACAACACTCTTGGATAGTCAGACCTCAGAGACATTCAATAAGCATAGGAGGGATCTCC
Source organism: Protopterus annectens (assembly GCF_019279795.1). NCBI lineage: Eukaryota > Metazoa > Chordata > Ceratodontiformes > Protopteridae > Protopterus > Protopterus annectens. The sequence continues at coordinate 573,548,961 of NC_056733.1, read as the reverse complement.
TCCCTAAGATCTGTAGAATCCTCCTTGGTCCTTTAGATATAATAAGCTGAGGATGCCACTCAATATCAGAAGCAGATGTTTGTAAAGACTTCAAGGATGTGAGAGAAATTCGATCCTTGCTGGCCTCAGACAGTGTCATGGTAGAGGAATCTAACCAGACAATACTCGCTTTCACTAACCTTGAGATAAATTTCTGAGACAAATCTGGATAGCAGCCATATCAGACCTAAGTTGTTTTGGATTTTTTCTTGGAAGAAGGCTGACCCTCTGGATGGGAAAACTCTGCCATAGCACCTTGAGCCAACCACTTAAGATGCTGATTTTCAAAGTAAATAGATAAAGAGGAGAGATTATGATGCAGGGTCTAAGTGACAAAAGACTGGCAGATAGAACACTGTGTATGGTTGTGGGAAGCACCCAAACAGAAAATACACCAGTCACGATGGTCTTTATGGGCAATCTGCCTCCCACATTACCATTTTCTCTTTCTCAATGGCATGAAACCAATAGCACTAAATAAAAAAGAAAGATAAGAAGAAATCCAAACAGGGCACTTACCTGAAATGTGGTTTGGTAACCACACAGCAAAAGGGCGTTCAAACCAATGTTCAATGAGGGTGTTCAGACTGCTGACAAAGAAGTTCTGAGTATGTGCATCCATACATCACCTTTATGCCCTGCACCTTGCATGGTTAGCATATGTGTGATGTACAATGCCTGTAAGTACTGAAGGTTTTGGTATACTGGCCGGGCATTGGGATGTCCTTGGCAGGAGATCCCTTAGGTTATGAATACTGCAACAATAATATGGAAGGACATTTAGTGAGATACTCATGGCAATCAGACTTTGGTGTGAGTATAGAGCACTATTCATAATCTCCACCTATGTCCCACAGCAGGATTGTCATAGTGTGGAAAAAAGTGCATTCAGACAGCACTTTCTAGATCAAACAGGACAACATGAATTGGAGTTGATAATGGGTGATATGAATCCATATATTAGGTCTGATAGTACAGGATATGAGGACTGCATTGGTCCACATGGGTGGAGCAAAAGGAATAAAGAAGGGCAAGCCATTCTGGATTTTTGTTTGGCAAATGACTTGATGGTGGCCTACACGTTTTATAGAAATAGAGTCATTCACAAGATCACATGAAGAAAAGCCAACAAGCAACTCATGTAGAATTCCTCTTAGTAAGGAAAGGGCACTGGGGTGGAATCAGTGACTGCAAAGTCATCCCCAGTGAAACAGTCGGCCCACAGCATAAAGCACTGGTTGCCATAATCAGCTGCAAGCAGTGTTCAGAGAAAGCTCTAAGGTCAACAGAGACTAGGCTGAAGACCTGGAAGTTGCCTGAAGGGAAAGCACAAGAGTTCAAGGAAATACTCAGGGCTCTAACATCTCAGGAAGAAGAGGAAATAGATGGAGCTGAAGAAGAGTGTCACACCCTGTGTGAGGACTAAACAAATATGCAGCTAAGCCAGGTATGGAAATAAGGAAGGCTGGTGGTGGAATGCAGAAGTCATTGAAAGAAAGGAGGAGTGCAGGAAAAACTAGGAAACAGAAAAGATGGACCAGGCTAGAAAGGATTTATTTATTTATTTGCATTTGTCTACTGGGAGGTCTACTGGGCCAGCATGAGCCTGTTTTCAGTAGAGACCCGGGGAGAAAAGCTCTAAAAACAAACAACATGATAAAGCTACAGAATGAAAATACAGAAATCAAGCAGCGATGGTAACAGAACACTACATTCCAGAATAGGTAGTACAATAAAACAGATAATAGTAGTTATACAGATGTTGGATTTTAAGTATGCAAGCCAAAGAAGAATACAATTGATGATATAGGATAATAGTGAATGTGTAAACAATACAGTATTGCAGTTTTGCAGTAGAGAGGGAAAGATGGAGGGCAGCAGATTAAAGATTCCGAGAGTAAAGTATAGCCTTAGCGCTATCGCTATATAGGCATCGAGAATGAATAGAAGGTATGGTAAGTAACTGATATAGTAAATGATGTGTGGCTGGGTGGCACATGTTGGACTTAGTAAGCTGGAAGCACTGAATGTATATATGAGGCGTCTGAGCCATGAGTGAGACTGGGAGGAAAAGAAGGAAGGCAGGAATATTGTTTTTTTTATAGTCAGTGCTGGTACATGTACATAGCCAATGGGAGAACAGGTGTTGTTTATGCAAAGTCTTAAAGCATTGAGGGTTGTTAGTAGACCTAATTGAAGGATGTTGAGCATTTCATTTTTGCTATAGTATGGGTAACACATTTGACCGACGGAAAGGTTAGGTTTTGCTACATTAAGGAGCATCTGATTGACTGATCGAAGAGGTCTATTTAGGTGATATATGGTAAACAGAGAGGAGAGGGCAGGACAACTAGAAGGCTTATAGATTAGCTTATGAGCTGTGGCTAGTGGCAGGTATGTTAGATGTTGGCAAGTTCTAGCCGGTTTAGACGTGGAGTGATATACAGTGGTGGAAGGAGTGTTTGCCATCGGTTACAAATTTTGCAGATTTATTGTAGCATGAGTCCAATTTAGATTTAAGAGAAGATTGTATGTTAGTAAGGAGAAGTGTACCATAGAGTAAGGATGGAAGAAGAAAGGAAGAAGCAAGGGATAGTCTAGCTGCATAGGTGAGGATGTGCTTGTGCCTTTACAGGATACCAAGTTTCTGATGTTTTGTTTTTATGTTTGTGTTAATATGCTGGTTGAAAGTTAGGTGTTCATCTATGATGACCCCTAGAAGTTTGGTATATGGGACTACTTTGAGGCAAGTGTTGCTGAGTGAGTTAATGTTTTTTGGGGGTGAATAACATGAATTTAGTTTTATTAGCATTTAGGGCTAAATGGTTATTATACATCCAGGTTTCAGTGGAGGTGAAGGCATTTTGGATGAATGTAAGTAGTTTTGAAGTAGACTTGGCCATGCAGATGATGGTGGAGTCATCTGCATATTGGATGACATTATCAGGGTCTATATTATAACCGTGAAACCTCACATACTCGAATACAGAAACACTGACACATATTGAGTGAACCACAAAAACACAGAACGTCCTGAACCGCGAAATTCAAAATGTCGAATCGGCATAGTTGGCCAGCCTCACCGCCCGCTATGTACTACCTACCCAAATAAAATAAATAATCCACATACAAACTCTTAACAAAACCCTACTTCTAACCCTAAACTAAAGCTTACCTATATTACGATGTATGCACTTACCTTAACCCGCACCCTAACCCTAAGGTCCGTAACTATTGCACACTTAAACCTTAAGGAGCTATACCAGAGAAGGGCCAACTATGACTATTCAACATTTCAAATTTTGTGCTTCAGGACGTTTCGTGTTTTTGCGGTTCACTCAATATGTGTCGACATTTCCGTATTCATGTAATAGGTAACCCATTAGCATGGGGTATGCTGATATGGAAACTATTAATGAATATGTTGAAGAGCAGTAGACCTAGTATGTACTCATGTGGACCTTCAGTGTTGATGCTGAGAAAAGGAGGGAGGGATTGATGCCATCTGGTTGCTTGTGTATCTGTAAGGTAGTTAGAAAATCAGCTTAGGGTAGGGGGAGATATGCCTAAACTGGAGAGTTTGGTCAGAAGAAGTGAGTGGGAGAGAGTATCAAATGCCTTGGAAACATCAAGAAATAGTGGGTAGACAAGGTATTCTGAGTCTTGAGCATGGTTGACTGTGTCCAATAAAGATAGAAGAGCAGTGGTGGTGCTATGACTAGGCCTAAACCCATGTTGGGATGTGGAGAGGAAGTTGTGGTGTAGTAGGTAGTTAAGTAGTTGGCTATGAATATATTTTTCCAGAATTTTGGAGATGGGAGAGAATGGCAATTGGATGGAAGTCAGATATATCATTATTGTTTCCACCTTTGTGGAGAGGGAGGATAAATGTCTTTTTCCAGATGATGGGAATGAAGGACACTTGAATGGATCTGTTTAGTAGTATATTGATGGGATAGGCTATAGTGTCTGCTGATATTGGAGGAATTCTTGTGGTAAGTTATCTGGAACATTTGATCCAGGTTTAAGTTTAAGCAGGAGTTTTTTTATGGTGGAGGTAGGTATGGGTATGAGAGAAAAGTTTGGTCTTGTAGAAGATGGGTCTGGGGGCAGTGGGTTGATTAGTGGAAAGCTGGCAGTGAGACTGGCTATACTGTTTTTAAAAAAATGAGTAAAAAGTGAGGCAAGTTCAGCTGGAGGCCATGTCTGGACCAGGGGAGGGATTATTGCTTTTACCTGGGTATAATAGAGAGTTTATGGACCTACAGAACTTTTTAGGATTTTGCATATGGTTGTTTTGCAGAGTAATGTAGTAGTCTTGTTTATTTTTGATGACAAGTCACTTTACTTGATTACAGAGTTGTTTGTATTGAGTTAAGTCTGCAAGGTTTTTACTTGTATACCATAGTTTCCTGGCCTTATCCCTAGCTTTCATAAGTTGTTTAGTGGATTTGGTAAGCCAACTGGCCTGGTGGGCTTTCACCTTCCTATGTTGGAGAGAAGTGAGATTGTCTAGTACATGGAGGAATGCTTAGTTAAAGAATTCAACAGAATCATTCAGTGGTAGGACTTTAAGTGAATGCCAGCTGATATTTCAGAGGGTATCATTAAAGGTAGTTGGGCAGAAGTGGGACAGTCTCTGGTATGCTCATAGTGATGTATATTAAGCACTGGAGTTGCTTTGTAAATTATGTATGCTAGTAGGTGATCACTAATGCTGTTAGGCAGAATGCCAGTGGAGGAGATTTTACTAGGGTCAGAGACACGGACGCAGTCTAATATTGAGCCATTGCTTTTGTTGGGTCTGGTTATGGTAGTAATGAGTTGGGTTTACTTAAATAGGGGCATACTGTTTGTTTGGTGATGATCTATAATGTCTAAACAGTTAATATTCACATCAACAAGTATGATTATTTAATTCTCTATATTTTTGGATGACCAGGATAATATTTCTTCAAGTATGGAGATATTTTTACCTGGAGGGATATATATGACTATAATGCAGAAGCTTTTGCTGCTAATCATTTTCAAGTAGGATATTAGTATTTCGGCTGTAGAAAATGTGGGAGTTGTTTTTATATGGGACTATATTAAAAGTAATATGGTATATAAGAGCAATGCTCACACTTTATTATATATCCCATATCTGTTCTCAGGCAAGAGAAGCCTGATGGGAGGAATTCAGAGTTTTTAATATAAAGTTTTAGCCAAGTCTCACTTGCTGCTACAATATCTAGCTTATTATGTTCAATCCAGGCATGAAGATCTGGAATTTTGTTTCTGATGCTTTGCAGGTTGTTGGCAATGAGGAATACTGGCTGGCTAACAGAAGGGCTTAGAGAAAAGTTGCATTAACAAAGAAGAAGGCATCAGAGGTACTCTACCAGCTCCTAGAAAATGACTTGGCAGATGGCACAAAACAACTCTGTCAGCTTGCATGGCAAAGACAGAAAGATAAAGGAGGTAGTCAAATACCTTTGTTAAGGGATTCCAGTAAAAACCTGCACTCACCAGTCAACAGGAAATCAAAGGCAGATGAAAGAAGTACTTTCAGCAGCTCCTGAATGAAGAAATGCCTACATAAGCTGTACTGCCTGAGACACAGCCTGTGATGAAAGAAGAGAAGAAGCCCACCCTAGAAGAAATAAGACCAGCACTAAGGAAAATAAAGTAAGGGAAAGCAACAGGCCCATATAAAGTTATAGCAGATATGATCCAGATGTTGGGTGAGAAATGGCTCCTGTGGATACTCAAAGCAATTTGGAGAGAAAGGCATATTCCAGATGACTGGAAAATAAGCATACTAGTGCCAGTGTACAAGCACAAAGGGGACATCCACAATTGTGGGGAGTACAGAGGTATCAAATTTTTTTCACATTGCATGAAAGTTCTGGAAAGGATGATTGATAAACAAATATGCAATGTACTAGAACGTAAGGTGCGTGATGAGCAGTTTAGATTCAGTTCAGGATGCAGCACAAATGACCTAATATTTGCAGTAAGGCAGATAGTTAAGAAGAAGCCAGAGACAAGGAAAGAGTCCAAATGGGCCTTCCTAATCTTGGACAGAGCATATGACAAGGTTCCAAGAAAGATGATTTAGGCAGTCCTGCTGTAGTTAAAAGTCCCGGATACATTGGTAGAATTAGTGCAAGCTATGTACACGGGAAGTACAAACTAAGTTATATCTCACAGAAGGGTTCCCACTGGGAGCGCATGTGCATCAAGGTTCAACTCTGAGCCCAGTGCTGTTCATGCAGGTCTTGGACTACATCAACAAATGATGTGACATTACAGGCAGACTCAGCAATAATGTCAGCAGAGGATATGGGGAATGGAACGCAAAACTGAAGGCACATAAGATGAAACTAAGTATAGATAAGACAGTTGTAATGGCAGAAAATGGGGGAAATCAGAAGAAGCTGAAAACTGAGAGAGAATGAAATACAGTAGAGTAGGTTAACAGCTTCAGGTATATGGGAGGAGTGCTAGGGGAGGAGGGAAGTCTGAATGAGGAAGTCAAAGCTAGAATCAGGGGGGCTGAAACCAAATGGCACAGAGTGCCAAGGACAGTGTATGACAGAGGAGTGCCAAAAAAGCTGGAAAGTAAGGTGTACAAAACAGTGGCGAGACCAGTACTTCTGTGTACAGAGAAACCTGGGCAGTAAATGTAGAGCAATTGAGGAAGCTAGAGGTGATGGAGATGAAGTGCCTAACATGGATGGTAAGATACACACTGTGGGACATATGAAGAAATAAACACATCATGCCAGAGGCCAAACCAGCTCCAACTGCAGAGAAGG
>NC_056733.1:573527119-573539619 GCF_019279795.1 Protopterus annectens | reverse complement strand
GACTCCCAAAGCTTCTGTAAGCTGGGGTAGGCACAACAAAATAATATCTAATGTGATGACAATTGAGAACTTGCACTGAAATCCTGAGCATTCATTTGCATGTGTGACACAAACGTCATATAGCCAATGACCTGGTGGAAGGGGGGCTTTCTAAGATTAGACCAGTTTTCCCCAAAGAATAATGATGTCCGGTATCAAATTGGACATTGAGGGCCAGTCATTTATAAGTTACTGCTGTCCATAAGGGACATGGGTGCCAGGCCTGGTGTAAATTTCCTATTCCCCATCCACTGGTCTAGGTTGCTGTTAAATTGGGTGATAGATGAGCTCAGCTTTACATGGATGGGAAGCCTGTTCCATAGGAGAAGCAGTCTATGGGGGACTTTCACTACCCAGCTACTGCACCATATGCACTTGAAAGCATCTCCCCACTAGATATTATCTCTGTAGCTTTGGTGTCATCGGTATAGAGGCAGATCCAGCTTTCTTTGCTCTTTGTGAGGTAGGAAATTAACATATGTAATAGGTCTTACCCCCAAGACCAGTTCCTTATTAGAAACCATTTTTCATTATACATTATTAACTGAGATGTCAACTATTGCACAAAGTCTATTTACAAAAAAAAATTCTAAGAGAAAACCTCCACAAAACCATAAATAGCAATGCCCATCTGAACCCCAGGTTCAGATTTCAAATATAGATCATGATAATGAAGCATTGCATCTTCTTTACATGAGGCATAACGCATTGTAATTGAAACATCTAACATTCAAAGTAACAGCATCATAACCAGTCAATATTTACAAAATTGTGCAACACTATAAAGTAATCACTCTTGCACTATAAAACAATCATTTTTCCCTTTTGCATCATTGATACTGGAACACTGCCCTCACACCTTTGATCTCTGTTTATACCACCACTGAAGTCACAAAAACTCAAGACAAAATGGAAAACAAACCGACAAAAATAAACTCTACTTTTCCATGTTCTGCAAGTCTCACAGACATCAGTAAGTACTAATAAAAGTGTAGTTATTCTAGCAGTATCTGTAGACACTGGTAAGTGTGTACCATATCTCCCTTAGCATGTTTAGGTATGGTTCAGTGTGCAGAGTTTTTTAACAGCATCTGTAGATACTGGTCCGTTTTAATAATGTTTGTCCCAACATATTGCTCAGTATACATACCTCTCTGTGTATACTGTCACTGGTCACTGTGTATACTGTTCCCCTTAGCGTGTGTAGGTACAGGCAGGTATACCAAGTTATCTAGGTAACATTTGTAGGTACTTGTCATTGTGTATACTGTGCCTCATATGATGTGTATGTACCGGTCTGGCTGTTGATCTCTATCAATAGAATCTGTAGGTACTGGTCATTATTATAATGTGCCCTTTAGCATGTATAAGTATTAGTCAATGTGCAGATTTCCTAACAGCATCTGCAGATAATGAACAATGCATGTAATGTGCTGCTTAGGATGTGTAGGTACTCATCAGTGTGTAGAGCTCTCCTAACAGCGTCTGTAGAAACTGGTCATTGTGTATAATGGGCTCCTTAGCATGTGTACATACTCATCAGTTGTAAAATTTGCCTGACTCCTACAGCATTAGTAGGTACTGGTCAATATGTACAATTTGACCTACAGCATCTACAGGTACTGGTCATTGTACTTAATCTGAGCCATTTGTAGGCATTGGTCAGTATGGAGAATGTGTCCTGCAGCCTTTGATAGGTACTGGCAGCTTATATAAGTTGTATTACATTGTCAGGAGAAGATACTGGTTAGAGAACATAGCCTGTCCTACAAGAGCAGGTACTGGTCAGTGTGCAAAGTTCTAATTTATCAGCAGCAGGTAGTGGTCAGTCCATATAGTTTGTCCAACACTGTCAGCAACAGGTACTGGTCAGTGTGATAGTCCTACACTATAAGCAGAAAGGTAATGGTCAGTATGTATAGTCCTGTACCAACAACACATGCTAGTCAGTGTGCATAGTCCTACACTATCAGTAGCAGGCATGCATATAGTTTGTCCTACACGATCAGCAGCAGGTACTGGTCAGTGTCCATGGTCCTACACTATCAACAGCAGGTACTGGTCGGTGTCCATAGTCCTACGCTATCAACAGCAGGTGCTGGTCAGTGTCCATAGTCCTACACTATCAACAGCAGGTACTGGTCAGTGTCCATAGTCCTACACTATCAACAGCAGGTACTGGTCAGTGTCCATAGTCCGACACTATCAACAGCAGGTGCTGTTCAGTGTCCATAGTCCTACACTATCAACAGCAGGTGCTGTTCAGTGTCCATAGTCCTACACTATCAACAGCAGGTACTGGTCAGTGTCCATAGTCTTACACTATCAACAGCACATACTGGTCAGTGTCCATAGTTCTACACTATCAACAGCAGGTTCTGGTCAGTGTCCATAGTCCGACACTATCAACAGCAGGTACTGGTCAGTGTCCATAGTCCTACACTATCAACAGCATATTGCTAAGGATGCTCAAAACATCATTAAACATGGCTTATACTAAGATGTAGCTGCTAGTCTATATCAGACAGAAATCCAGAAATGAGATCCCAGAATGATCCAGTGATCCAGACACATACCAGCTACTCATGGTAGCTGGGTACTACTTCAGCTTTTCAGACAGAATGAGCAGTTACATAATCAGTTAAACAAGCATATCCCAGTCCTTCAATGGTGGTGTTAACTGGTTTCCATTCAAACTGCATCTGCCCTGTACATGATCAATTCATTCTTCTAGGACTGGATGACTGCTGTGCAGCAGAATTTACTTACAACCTTGAATTACTTAACCCTTGTTTCAAGACAACTCAAATCATCATTTCCTAAAACAACGACTTTCCCTACAGCAAGTACAAGATTCAAGAAGGCAAGACTTGAGATTTATCTTATTGTTGAGACAAGTAAGCATAGAGATAATCCCCCGGATTTACAAAGCCCTTTATACTGTGCAGGATTAGTTTAAGAGCTATTTTTGGCAATATGGCCGACGTGCAATCCAAGAAAGAGCTCCCGGTACGTGCACGTGAGCTCTTAGGCTAATCCTGCATGGACTGAACTCCTGTATGCAAATTACCCTCATTTGCAGGTGAAAACCATGCAAATGAGGGTAATATGCAATCCAGGAAGCTGGCAGCTGTCCGTGCACGATGATTGCAGTGTGCAGAAATGTACTTGGTTAGTAACCGAGTACAGTTCTGCAATCTACAAAACGGAGCTATGACAGCTCCAAATAAAGGCTGCATATCATTGAGGAAGCATGTCAATGTCCAAGTAGAAAGCCATTGGCAATGAAAACTGTAAAAAAAAAAAAAAGACAATTTTTAATTTTCTTTTTGCCGAGCTCGCCTGGTTAAGCATAGGGCAGCGATGCGCAAATGGGATCGGGGGGGGGGAAATAATAAAATAAACCTAAAATAAGCATGCTAACTAAAATCAGTATTCTGCCATGCACATCAATGGCAGGCAGAAGACAACCTGGCCAGTGAGTAATGGTTGCTAAGGGGGGAGGCTCAGTGTGGGATATGAAACTATGCATTAGCAGGCAATCCTATGCAAATGAGGGAAAAGTTAGTGAATCCCAGATATTCCCAGGGTGTGAGGCAGGTCCCAAGAGTGTAAGAGTATAAATAGCTGGGTGCAAGACTAGGATATAGGTGACATCATGGGGGTGTGTGTCAGGCATACTGTAAGTGGACTGGAGACCTGTGGCTCGAGATTGCTCCTAGCTTAGTGCAGCTAAGCTAGGGGTGTGTCTAAACCTGCCTAGCACTATTTACAAAGTGTAAGCGGGTGTGCAAGCCATGCACCGGGTTTTCCAGGAAGAAAAAGGAAGTTAAACCAGGAAAAAGCAACTCTGTGCACATTTGGGCACTCCGTTTGCGCGGTGCACACAAGGGCCAAAACAGGGAGGCACTGGGAAGGGAAAGCAGCAGTAGGAAGGCAATCAAGGAGAACTAGCTTAGCTGACAGGTGAAATGTATCAGAATCAGCCAATTATACAGGCAGCAGCCCAGCCCAGCCCAGCACACTGCTATAAACTATGCAAACACCTTTACCCATTCATTTTCCCAGAAACTCTGCACCACCGGTGTATACAGATGGGGAAATTTTACAAAACGAAAGGAAGAGAAAAAATGTTAGGGGCCGCTTTTGCTATCATAAACCAGCATGTGCAAGAGGCTGAGGGTGGTGAGGATGTGACTGCTGCTGAGCAACCCACAGTGAGGAGACGGAGAAGAGTGTACAGACCCAGGGTAACCTACCAAGGGCTACATGAGCTGGAGATAGTGGAGCGCTATAGGGTGGACAGGGACCTCCTACAGCATACTGTTGAGCTGTGCCAGCCATGCCTGACACACAGAACTAACAGAGGAGAATCCATCCCAATGGATACCAAGGTATGTGTAGGCCTAAGAATACTAGCTACAGGTACCTTCCAAAGGCCAGCTGGAGATATAATGGGGATCTTACAGGCATCAGCATCCAGGGTACTCCACCAGTTCCTGGATGCCATGTCAGCACATATCGGTGAGCACGTATATTTCTCCATCACCCGTGAGGCGTTGGCCAGGAATATCTGTCTCTTCCACCAAATAGCAGAATACCCAGAGGTAGTGGGTGCAATAGACTGCACGCACATATGCATTAAAGCACCATCAGGTGAGTGGGATAGGGTCTACATCAACCGCAAGGGCTTCTCCTCCATCAACTGTCAGGTCATGTGTGATGCCCAGGGCATAATAATGAATGTGTGTGCTGGCTACCCTGGAAGCTACCACGATTCCCACATCTAGCATCTGATGCAGCTGTACCAGACATTTGCCAATGGGGACATCCCACATGGTCACCTAGTGGGGGATGCTGGATACGCACTGGAACCATGGCTGATAACACCCATCAGAAATGCGCACACACCCGAACAAAAACTCCATAATGAGACACACGCACAAACATAAATCATAATAGAGCATGTGTTTGGGATGCTCAAGTCACAGCTCCAGTGCCTGGACACATCCAATGGAACCTTGCAGTACTCATCAACTACATGTACCCAAATTGTCCTTGTATGTGCTGTGCTACACAATATGATCCTGCGGAAACAGCTGCAGCAGGAACAGCATGGGGCAGGGCAACACAGCCACACATCAGTGCCAAGGCCTGCACAGGCGCAGAGTGACTCGGAGGAGGAAAAACCTGAGCCTGCCCCAGTAGGCAGAAGGAGGCATGCTCAGTATGCCCTGGCCTTGGCAAAGAGGCAATGCATAGCACATACACTGACACAGTAGGGACCCAGGGAATGACACCTCTCTCCGACTCACACATACAATAAAAGGGATGCCAAACATGATACTACCTGTGCTCAACCATGTATAGGGAGTGTACTATGTGCATCTGACATAGGCAGCCCAGCAGCACCACCCCCCTCAGTACTGGGACACCCACAAGATAAGTGACTCACACATGCCAGTGGGGGGGGCACATACCCAACAACAGTCACAGCCAGCAGGATAAGTGTAGACAAACAGAAACAAATGCTGTACTATGGCCTCTGAATGAGCCCCATGGGTAACCCCTACCCCAGCCCTACAAAGACAGACTACAGCAGGCCAGCCAGTTGGATGTAAGTTGTGAAGGATAGGAAGTCAGAAACTAATATGTAGGTAGTGAAAGCTACGATCTGTAGTACACTGGTATGCCTCTAGCCAGCATGATAGGTAAGACTACAAACTGAAATGATGTACCTGACATACCAGTACAGTCCTAGCAACTGTGTTAAAGTGTAAGGTGTGCCCCACCATCCTATGTACACTTATAGTAACAGTCAGGTGTGCCCCCCCACCCATGTGTAGAAATGAAGAAACAGTCCGGTGCCCCCCTGCTATGCAGAAATGTAGCAACAGTCAATGCCAAATGACCGATGTATACCCTGCAGACACAGCACTCTACTTGTTGGTGTACAACACAAAGGTCAGCACCGCAGTACAAACCACCTGGACCTGATCCACACATGCAATATCAATGGCCATACTGGGCATGCTCACACAGTTAGAGGAATGAAGGCAATGTCAGTCAACAACATACTGAAAGGCCATACTGGGCATGCTCACACACTTAAACACATGAAGGCCATGTCAGCAAATAATAGTGGACTACACATATCTGTCAGTTGCAGTTCTTAGTGCAGACACATGTCAGTATGCACCACTCTTGCCTTGCACACACAGTGGATAGGAATACAGACATATATGTAAGGACAACACACTATAATAAGCCAAAGGTAGATGGACATAGATGTGTTGAAGAGGGTGACCATGACAAGGAGTCATCTGGGCCTGTCCCACCCAGCACACAGCCAAAGGACCCCAAACACACGCAGTGCAGGTGTCACTCACTGCAGATACTAGCCACCAGAATCTGTCAGCATAATGGCGTGTTGCACGTGCCAGCTGTGCAACATGACTGTACAAGGAAGTTCTCACCTAGTAGCTGTATACACATACCTGTGGCATATGACCTCATGTGTGCCCACATGCGGCATGTCAACCCCTACATGAATGGGTTATGGCCCATGCACACACCGCCATCCCCATAGCAGTATCATGACAAGCCTGCTGAGGTCATCCAATGTGAAATCCATCTTTGGGGGAGCTGTAGCTCAGTAATTCCTATGGGGCGTCCCATAACTGTGTACTGCTGTACTGATAAACTAGTTAGGTAGTAGTCCTCACCCTAGACTTGGCAACTGTGTGAGTGTGTGTATGTGTGTGTGTCTCGGTCTCTGCCTGTGTAGAGAGAAATGCTTTCTAGGCTACTCGCACTCAGTATAGTTCATATACACAACATTGGCAAGGCTACTGATGTCACACACCTAGAAATACACCTCTGAGGAAATCATAGCCCAGTAACCTCTGTAGTGTATCTTGTAACTGCGCACTGCTGTAGTGTGATAAAGTAGTTAAGTAGGTGTTCTAACCCCTGACCTGGCAACTGTATATGAATGTGTTTGTGTGTCTTGACTGTGTAGAGAGCAATGCTTTTAGGCCACTCACACCCCATACAATACAGATACTCGACTTTGGCAAGGCTGCTGATGTCACCCACCTAGAAATACACCTCTGGTGAAGCCATAGCCCAATAATCTCTGTAGCACATCCTGTAACTGCACACTGCTGTAGTGTGATAAAGTGGTTAGGTAGGTGTTCTAACCCCAAACCTGGCTTGTGTGTGTGTTTGACTGCGTAAAGAGCAATGATTTTTAGGCCACTCACACCTCGTACAATACATATACTCAACTTTGGCAAAGCCGCTGATGTCACTCACCTAGAAATACACCTCTGGGGAAATCATAGCCCAGTAATCTCCGTAGCATGTCCTGTAACTGCACACTGATGTAGTGTGATAAAGTAGTTAGGCAGGTGTTCTAACCCCAGACCTGGCAACTGTGTGTGTGTCTGATTGCGTAGAGAGCAATGCTTTTTAGGTCACTCACACCCTGTACAATACATATACTTGACTTTGGCAAGGCTACTGATGAACCAAAAGAGCGTAACAACGAACAAGAACACTATGAGAGACTACTTCGTAAAATAAACAGACGTTTAATGACTCCAAATCAAATATTTAGCTTCCTCAGACAAACAGCAGAACAGGAAATGACATTTCTTAAAATATATGTATAGAACCAATTGAAATAAAGTGCATTTAGTAATTAGTTGTAACTAAGGTTACCTTAAAGTAGTATAATCCATTGCAAACATAAGCCTTAAATAAAGGTAAAGATAGAGTGCCTCTATAGGCATTGCAACGAACAGCAAGTGATACTTTGTTGCAAGTAACTCCATTCATCAAAATATTTACACAGATGTTAAACTCTATAATTACTGGGTTATTTAATCATACAACTTGCTTCATACTTATGTGATGTGTTAAAATGTTATAAAAACAGTGAATAATAAACTAAAAATATTTGTGTATATTTTAAATTGTTACCAAAAATATTTCCACAATTTGGAACATTATTTCCACATTTAAACATTAAAAATACTGATTAGTTTTGCCACAGAATTCTATACAATAATCATAAATAATACAATTTTACATTAGTGCATTCTGTTAGGAATAATTGATGTTGGGTCCATTTCATATCCAAATGTGAGAGACCTTCCCTATATGTGTTATCTGTTATACGATAACCATTTTAATACACATTTTATTGATAGGTTGTCATTGATGCCAGGTAATAAATGTGCTCTAGTGCACTGCCACATCAATTCATCTATCTCTAACCTAATTTGCCAGGGGCCACCCATTGATCTGGCATTCTTTGTTGAGTATAACAAAGTTGAAGGAATGCCCTGTATTGCTAATAATATGCTTAGCTAGGGCATTGTTCACATCCCTTCTGCTAATAGCATAAATGTGTTCGTGTATTCTGGACTTGAATCTACGCTCTGTCTTGCCAATGTAGAAAGCTTCACATTGGCTACACAGAGCAGCATATACCACAGATTTTGATTCACAGTTGTAATGCTTGCTTATTTTATATGTCCTATCTTTAATGTTGAACTGAGTGCCCACTCTAATAAATTTAATAAATTTAATGTAAAATTGTATTATTTTATGATTATTGTATAGGAATTCTGCGGGCAAAACTAATCAGTATTTTTAATGTTTAAATGTGGAAATAATGTTCCAAATTGTGGAAATATTTTTGGTAACAATTTAAAATATACACAATATTTTTAGTTTTTTATTCACTGTTTTTATAACATTTTTAACACATCACATAAGTATGAAGCAAGTTGTATGATTAAATAACCCAGTAATTATAGAGTTTAACATCTGTGTAAATATTTTGATGAATGGAGTTACTTGCAACAAAGTATCACTTGCTGTCTGCAATGCCTATAGAGGCACTCTATCTTTACCTTTATTTAAGGCTTATGTTTGCAATGGATTATACTACTTTAAGGTAACCTTAGTTACAACTAATTACTAAATGCACTTTATTTCAATTGGTTCTATACATATTTTAAGAAATGTCATTTCCTGTTCTGCTGTTTGTCTGAGGAAGGCTAAATATTTGATTTAGCCGAAAGCGCTAACATTAATTTGGAGTCATTAAACGTCTGTTTATTTTAAGTAGTCTCTCATAGTGTTCTTGTTCTTTTGGTTCAAGGCTACTGATGACACTCACCTAGAAATACACCTCTGGGGAAATAATAGCCCAATAATCTCCGTAGCATGTCCTGTAACTGTGCACTGCTGTAATATAATAAAGTAGTTAGGTAGGTGGTGTAACCTCACTCTTTGCAATTGTGTGTGTGTGAATCTGTGTGTTTTGTGTCTCTGTCTGCTCATGACTTAATGACAGACAATGCTTTTCAGGTCACACACACTCCTTAGAATTCATATACCCAACATTGGCAAGGCTGCTGATGTCACTCACCTAAAAAATACACCTCTGGGAAAGTCATAGCCCAGTAATGTCTGTAATATGGCCAGTAACTGTATACTGCTGTATTGTGATTTAGAACTGTGGTAGGGTTCCATCACCACCCATGGCAGTTCTGAATGTTTTGTGTGTGTTTCAATGTCTGTGTATGGAGCAATGCATCATAGGCTACTCACATGCAGTACAATTCAAATGCCCTATGTTGCCAATCCTGCTGATGTCATTCATTGTGAAATACTACTTTGGGAAGAAAGCCCCCTGTAATCCCTGTGATGTGACCTATAACTACTCCATGCTGTAGTGTAATATAGGCCTTGGCAGGGGTTCTATACCCACACATGACAGTTGTGGATGTTTTGTGTGTGTCTCACTGTTTGTGTAGGGAGAAATGCATTTTAGGCTAGTCACTTGCAGTACAGGTGAAATGCCCTACTTTGGTAATCCTGCTGATGTCAGTCACTTTGAAATACACCTTTGGGGAAGAAGTACTCCAGTAATGTCCATGGCACATACTATAACTGCGTAGTGCTGTAGTGTAATAAACTCGTTAGGTAGGGGTTCAACTCCCAGACGTGTGTGTGTGTAGAGGTGAGTGTGTGACACCTATGGCCAATGTGGAGGGGGTTTTGCTCATTACTTTTTTGGTGGCCTACTATATATCACAATGTCAACCATACAGAGATAACAGATGTAAATTAGTTGGGAGGCTGGGATGCAAAGCCATACCCATACATGTGACATCAAGGCCAGCCAATCCAAATTAGCAACCCCACTATTACCCAGAGCACACACTCAATCCATGTGTCATATGCACAACACATGCCTAGACAACAGCCAATATGGGGTTAGTACACTGCATATTGGCCACTGATAGTAAGTATGCAGTGATATCAGTGGGCTACAGAGGGCATGTCACCCTGGCCATCTGTCCAATATGCACATACATGCAGACAGTGCACCTCCACCATGTTCTCCAGTGGACACGTGCACCACCTGTGGTGCCTCCACATGTGACTCACAATGGACATACCATGTCTGACAACATGCCCTGTATGGACAGATGACACTGATATCAGGGAATGCTGTTGGCATGCTATTAATGTAGGTGAAGGGTAAACCTGCTGCCCATTAGTAGTTCCTGCAAAAGGGAGCAAGACTAGCACAACTGATGATAAGCTGTGTTCACAACATGGGCCAGACACCCCAGGTACGGTTCTACATGTCAGTGTACATGCATATGGGAGGTGTGCACATTCCAGACACCACCCATGTCATGGACTAAGAAACACATACATGGCATGTGGTGTACAGTATTGGCCACACACAATAGTCACCCAGCTGACTGGTTGGGGGATGCAATACCCATCTGTGTGGACAAATGCAGTAACTACAGCCCTGAGTCACAATGCAGACCATTGTCATATGGCCTGATGCCATGGTATACCCATTGCCTACCCTTGTACAGCCTGCTGGCACAGTTGACCACCACACACCCGTATAGACATGCACCCATGCATGTCAGAACTGGCACCCTGTGTGTATGTGTGTGTGAGTGTGTTGTATGGTGCGTATGTCCACATCCACACTCACTACAACCCCCCAGGGCATACTGAAGCATGCTGTCTGATGTCTGACATCTCCTCATACTCTTTGCCCATACGGCCTCTGTATGACCCGTTTGGTGCATGTGATAGCTGCACATTGATGTGTTGTGGCAATCCCACTACTGATGAGTTGCACTCCTGGCCCTGCCAAGTGTGTCAATGTGTGTGCATCCCTGTGTGAGTGTGCCTGTGTTGATGCTGGCACATGTTCATGCAGACAGGCACATGTACAACACCTACCGTATATCTACCGTATCCCTGTTGCAGATGTCATTCACCCTGACATATATGTTCTGAGTGCTCCACATCAGGTAACCCAAGTGGTGCATCCAATAACTGCATCAAACTGTGATAGCACTACATAGTTGTCGTGGGTTTGATACCCTGTGCTGGTAGGTGTGTTACACAAATATGATTCAGTTTTACCCTCCCACCCCTCCCTGACATGTATCTGCATCTGTCTGCTTCCCTCACTCACTCTCTGGTGGATGTGGAGACCCACACCTGCCTTGCTTAGGCAGCAGCATGTTTATGTTATGTGATGCTCATGATCAGCTGATGGCATCTGCATGAATTGCAGCCCTCTCCTAGCTGATAGCATGTGGAACAGCTGTGGTAACACTCCCATAACCAATTGCATGGAAACACACTCCAATACCTAGGAACATTATGGTGGTGTTGGGCCTTTGCAGTCACTGTGACCAGGAACTAGATTTGATGTTTGGCAAACAGCATCCCAGATGGATTGGGGATTTACATCTAACAGCATAAATTGTGGAAAGAGGGCAATCAATTGGAGGGGGATTTGCCTGACCTGACTACAGACTGTAAGTGCTGCTATACTGCATTTTGAGTAATGTTGGTTTAACAGTGTTTGTCTGGATATGCCTGTCGTACATGTCACAATACTTCCCATGTCAGTTCCACGTATATGAGGAATCCCCATCTGCAGGGTCATCTGCAGATTGGGCAGTGTTGTGCCTATGGTTTCATGTGTTAGCCACAGTGCATCAATCCGTGGAATGCAGAAGGTAGTGTGAGGATTGCAGTCTGTAGATGGTGAGGGCTGTGACAGTTACTGACTTCATATCCCTCATAGGACATACGTTGCAACAAACCCTGTTACAATGGAATTTATATGGGGTTATCGCAGTAACATGTCTATACTGGCCCTCTGTATGTGCTGTCAGCCACACCTCTGTCAACCTTTGTACATATGGCATGCATGAAGTAGTGCATATGTGCTGTACACCATAAATACTGTCATCATATCTGAAAACAAGCCACTGATATATCAGGTTGCTACACATGTCATGTACAGTAGTGGTTATATTTCATGACATAAGCTGGACATTCTGTGGATGATTGTACAGTACTGAGGTCTGTGTAGTGATGTTGAATGTTGG